>NW_008691968.1:7785-16017 GCF_000695815.1 Acanthisitta chloris
AATGCTATGACATGACACACACGATATATGCGTGTAAAAAGCAAACTAAACCTCTGATATGCTAGCTATTCTTCAAAGAATATTATACATATTTGTCTCTGTTTTTCTCACATAACACAAGATGATAACCTTGAATACAGTGGACCAAAGATCACATTTCATGCACATCCATGGATGTGAAAGGACTGAAAACATCTTGATGCATTGAACATTGACACACACGATATATGCGTGTAAAAAGCAAACTAAACCTCTGATATGCTAGCTATTCTTCAAAGAATATTATACATATTTGTCTCTGTTTTTCTCACATAACACAAGATGATAACCTTGAATACAGTGGACCAAAGATCACATTTCATGCACATCCATGGATGTGAAAGGACTGAAAACATCTTGATGCATTGAACATATGCTGCTATTGCCAAGTATATTTCAATGACAGAAGAGAAGAAAATCTGTGTTCAACTGTTCAGCTGGCTACCTGAAAGAAAAAGGTAAGGATAAGAATAGCTCATCTCATGCTGCTATACCCATGGTACTGCAAAGCTTTTAGATGATAGTGTTATCTTACATATTACTAATGTATAAAGTCTTAGAATATTCAAGCACAACTGGGTGAGTTACGGACTAAATTTAAGAGCATTTCTTCTGAAGGGTCTTGCATGACAAGTTAAATATAATCTTCCTTTTTATTTTACAACAATTTTTACAGTGGGTTGCTTTTTTTTTCTGTACTCTGTATTGTGGTTTAGAAAAAAAAAGAAGTAACACTTACAAAAAAATTTCCCCAACAGTATCTTATGTAATTCGTGCAACTATGCAATCACCATTCGTGTGCATACAAGGAAATTTTAATAAATAATTCTGTAACTATAAACTACATCTAATGCAAACACAGAGCCAGGAATACATTTCCTGCAATTATAGATTTATTATTATTGAAGTAAATCAAATTATGCTAAGCACTAAGGAAGACTTCATCAATATCAAAAAGAATATGGAATTCATATACTTTAAACAATGTTTGTAATTTATAAACCTTAAGAAACAATGTGTGTCATATCAGCCTTGCGTCCAACTACAGTCCCTTTTGTTCCTTTGATGGCAGAGAAAGTTGTTGTGCAGCATAGTCTCCTCCAGCACACACTCATGCATGTTGCTGTGGAGATCCTACAGAAGTGTAATGGAAACATTAGTCACTGGCCCCTAAGAGAGAAAAGAAGATGTAGAGAAACAAAAGGTCTCTCAGTCAAGGACTGAATACTTCTCTGAACATGACACTTTCTGATTTGAGTAAAGCGTCTTCTAATATCAGATTAATTTAGCCAGATAGAGTCTCCCAGCTTCTTATTACTAGCACTGTCAATATATAAGAAAGTCTCCATTACATCCCATGAAGAGGTTTAATGGAAGAAAAGTGAATAAATAGCAAGTGTTCTTATGGATAGCCATTTAGCAGGATACTTTATACCTTTGCAGAGAGACCTATTCACAATCATCCTGCAGCATAACACTGTGCTCAACATCAATGGAATAATTAGAAGTTTACAGTGATGAACACCCCAGACTTCTAAAATCTAGAACCAAAACTGATAACTTTGATTCCCACCAGTGGACATACATGTCTGAACTTAAACATGCAGTTTTCATGTTGAAGATTGCAACCTTTTATTTTTTTCTAAAATGCTATCCTATCATCTAATACTGCATACATACAATAGCAAGATTTCTGTTTCTGCATATAAGCATCCCATATTTGTTTCATTGTTATGAGAGCAGAAGAAGACTCTATAAAATTCAGAGAAGTCTAGCAAGAAAAGTCAAAAGTATCCATAAATTCTGATTGCCCGAGTCAAAACCACTCTAACTTTGGGGGATTTAGAGTATTCAATGCCACATAACATTTAACATATTTAAGAGATAGCTTGCATTGTTTTCCATTTTAGCAGCAAGTAGTCAGCACTTCTGCAAATCAGATTGCAGGACTCCTGTCAGGTATTAAAAAGAGAAGAATCATAAAAAATTAGTTTGGTTTAATTTTGTGATAGGGATGGAATCTAGTTTCTCATTGCAGGTTTCAGTAGCCTTGGCTATATCCCTACTGCATCTTTGCCCACTCAGCTTCTGTCTCTGCATTAACTGAAGAAGTCTCTTTCACTACTGCAGACTCAAAACGTGGTCAACAGACAGATCTTGCCCTGACCAAGGATATAGGGATTTTACTCCTTCCAGAGTTGTTATGGTTTCAAATACCCTGCAGCCATATCTCCACCTGCAGGTCTCTGATAGAAATCTTCATCAATGAAAATGTCTCATTTTTAAGCTGACATCGGCATGGACTTTCAAGAGGAAAACAAAAAAAAATTAAAATAATAGTAAGTAAAAATTTGATAAATATAATTTCATCCTAAACAATTAGACATTAGTACTAAGGTACTGAAACAGAAGACACTGTAATTTCACATAAGTACTCATATCCATTAAAAAATGTCTGTGAATCAATTCCTGCTTTTTACTCTCTCACTGACACTTTTTCAGAGAGCATCACAGGCCTTCAAATTTCATAAGAAGAAATGTCTCTTCAATGTTATAACTCAAAGGCAATGCGAATGAAAAATTGAATGCAAGTGCTAAATTAACAAGGTTTATATAATTACTTCATTTTGGTCTGTTTATGCTGGGTATTTTAATACCTAATACATATATTATTAAGCACACCCATTGTGGCTCACCTTGGTGAATATTAATAACATTATTAAAACAAAGTTGCAAATATGATCCCAACTCTAATTTTCTGATAATTTTTCTCTCTTCCTACAGTAAAAACTGGACTTTACCAAAGTCACTGGGAAGTACATAGTGAAATTTTAGTGTGTGGACAGGTGAAAACAAAGTTCCTGTCTAACTTTTTGTTTCTTCACTGACTTTCTCTATGTTCCAGTTACTTTTTTTACAAAAATGTATTTCATAATACCTCAAAGTTTTGTGTTCTGTTGTCACTGAACCATTAAACTTAAATTTGTTTTGTTATTAGCTTGGATAATCTTTTCAAGTTATTGTATGAAGGAAGTCAACTTTAGCTAAGGTGCATCCTTCTCAATTAAAAATCCTAAAAGGAAACATAAAATGATTTGAGTTGGAAAGGATCTTAGAGATCATCTAATTCCCACAGGTTACTCAGAGCCCTGTCAAACCTGGTCTTGAACACTTCCAGGGATGGAGCATCCACAGCTTCACTGGGCAACCTGTTCAGTGCCTCACCACAATCACAGGGAAGAATTCAAAGGGAAGGAGAGAAAACCAAAGCTGACTATCTCTGTGCAGGTATAAGACAAGTAAAGGATGTATTCTGCAGGAGTGCTTCAAAAGAAGTCAGTTTTGGCTAAAGGTTCTTGGGGTTTAAAATTTTCTACCTCTAGGACATTAGGGCATATTAAAAGTCAGTGGAATCCCTGTAATTTATTTCAGTGGGTATAAAGGCTATATTTCAGCCTTTAAACTACACAAAAATATTTTTTAAAGTACTCTTCAAAAAGTACCCCTCAAAGAATAGGATGTAAAGCAGAACTCAGTATTTCTCCTAAACTTAACGAAACTGTATATTTCTACATACTTTTGGAGGTAAGGCATTTGTCACTTTAAAAAGGGTCCATAAAAATGTATGCTTTCACTCTAATTTTCACCTCCCAATTAACTGAAATCAAGTGTCACTTGTTGCAATAAAAATTAATTTTTCGAACATTTCCCCTCATACCATCTTGCTGATGGATGCACATCATTTCTGTTTAGGCATCATGCAGGCGGTGTAAGCAGTTTAAGACTCCATGTTAGGGGCTTTGAGGAGACAAAATAGTCTCCCTTTATTTTCTTATCCTAGTTGGACAACTATTAAGAAGAACAATGTTTGGACATTAAGCAGTTGATTAAATTTCAAAGCTTTTTTTTTTTTTTAAATGTTGAAGCACACTGCAGAATGTTGAAACTGGTTTAAAGTCTGTGATGGAATATACTAGTGGCATCAATGCCATCTTGCAGAAAGATGACTCTCACAAATTGACAGCATGTAAATGACAAATGAGATTGTCATAGGCAACTCTCATGCACATCACTTTCTATTCTACAGAATATTTCTTTGCATACTTTTTCCTGACCTGCAAACTGCTATTGTTTAAACAAGAGTGGTGGTGAAAAAGTCTTTCCTTTGCAAAATGGATTATATCAATCTCATCCCAAGAATATAAGTTAAAAGGCATCACTTGTTATGTACTTAGTGCATAGTATATGTACTTTCAGTAGATACAAGGACCAATGTTTGTAATGTGAGGAAATAGACATTGAATTGAATTTATATGCTAGTGAAAATGATTGTAAAAATGAAGGAATTTGAACACTTTTCATAAATATATATACGTGTGTATATATATATATATATACACACCTCTGTAGTTGATAGTAGGACCTAAGTCTTTCACAGGTAGACCACAAACAGATTCACAAAGGAGGTGGTACCTTTCCTATGAAGACAGACTAGGAAAGATGGGATGGTTCAGCCTGGAGAGACTTTAGAGCAACTTACACTACCTAAAGGAGGCTGCAAGAGAGCTGGAGACAGACTTATGACAAGGGTATGTAGTGACAAGACAACGGGTAATGGCTTTAAACTGAAAGGAAGTATGTTTAGGTGTGGGAGAATTTCTGATTGCTAACGGACATGTGAGCAATCCAGCCTTGCTACCAGGGCCTGAGCAAACTGCAAGCTAAGCTGTTCAAGGACACAGCTGCAGCTGGAATGTGAGAAAGGAGGTAGCAAAACAAGCAGCTCCTGGCTGTGGGATGCAGGAGCTGAAGATGGTTAGAGGTGGAGAATAATGATTGGGGCATTTTATGATTGATATGTTAATAACCAATTATGTTGTGTGTAAGATGGGCTAGTAACAGTAGTTAACCAATGATAAGTGGGTGCTTATAATAGGTGTGTATAAAATAATCACTTTTGTAAATAATAAAGGTTAGTCATGAGATAATAATGGCGTCGCCTCTTTGTACATGAACTCCCGCATTGATGTATAAGGAAGAAATTCTTTACTGTGAGGGTGGTGGGGAACGTGGACAGGTTGCCCACAGAAGCTGTGGGTGCTCCATCCCTGGAAACATTCACGGCCAGACTGGATGGGGCTTTGAGCAATCCAGTCTAGTGGAAAGTGTTCCTGCCCATGGCAGTGGAGTAGGAGTGAGACGATCTTTAAGGCCCCTTACAACCCAAGACATATTATGATTCCATGAAAATTCATTTCAAGTTACAGATATTGGAACTAATGCATCTGAAAGTGAAAAGACTTGCTCAGTTGCACCTTGTTAGTCAGTGGTAGAAATAAAAGGTTCTGGAGCCTCAGGCAGCTGCGGTGTTCAAGAACTAGTCTCTCTGCAGCTTTTTTCAGTATGGCAAAATTTTATCATCAGCTGTGTCAATTGTCTTACTCAAGCACCACTCTGCAAATTAAAGTTAAGAGTCCAGATTAAAAATGTCTTTTGTCTTATTGCAATTGCATGAATCCTTATACACCAACATGCTGAGATGATAAATTAATCAGGTGGGAGCCCTGCTCTGCTAAAGCAGCAATGTGAACATGAAGGTTAGAACAACCGGCTTAGCCCTTGGGAGTTTGGATACAGAACTCTGTTTTGACCGAGGCTGCTTTGTCAGATCAGGCAAGCTATAAAGCCTCACTTCTGCTTCTGCATGTGAAATGGAAATAAAAGCAGACTCTTGCTTTGAAAAGGTGCTGTGAAAAGAAGCCTGTTGAATGCACACTTAGCGTGTGCACATGAATTTACACCTGCTCTAGATAATTCTGGCAACCAGTTCTTAATAGGCTGCCCCTCTTAGTTGCCAAGCTGCTACTTGTCATTTTAAAAGAAACTTGCAGAAGTACTCCAAGTGATAGAGCTTGAATGATATCAAGTTCATAAAAATATGTTGGCAAACCACTGATAACATTTTAAAATAAAGTGGGGGAATAAGAAGATGGTGATTTGCTTGGTTTATATGTATGTGCACATATTTGTATATATGAAGGAGATTGAACACATTTCTCCATATCTGTTCTACATACAAGGAAAAACCAAAAAAAACCCCAAACAAATCACAACATTTGAGCAAATAACAAAATCTTCAAAACCAGCACTTCTTCAAAAAGATGAAGTGAGGAAATTAATGCCAATTGTGTGTTATTCTCTTGGCATCCTGTGGTCTTCTCCAGAAAATAATATTTTTCTTATGTTTTTACATGAGTTTTTCTTGGTTATGACAATATTTTTTGTCATTCATGAATTAAAAAAAAAAGATTATTATTCTTCCTGTCATGATCAGATGCTCTGATCACCAAACAGTTCAACAATAGTTTTCTTTCCTACAGAGTACTTTTGCCTAAGCAGACACACTTGCTTCTACAGGAAAACAATTTGAATAAAACACATGATTTGTATGATTGCTTAATGTAGCAATGACCAGAGTGGACTAAACAGTATAATGGACTGTATGGTATAATGGATATGTTCCTTGATTGCCTGATAACAATTTCTCACCAGGAACTGAACTAAGATCATGTAGAAGTCACAAATTTCATGAGCCATCAGCATGAAACCACACAGAAATGAGCCCACGTGGTCTCACTCCATTCTCTGATGACCGAATAGGTCCACAATAGACTTGACCAACATGTGCATGGCATTTTGTAAAAGATGGTTCTCCAATCTTTCTTTGTAAGAAGTGTACCAAGCCAGTCTGAAAACAGCTACAGAAGACAAACTGTTGAACTAGCAGAACAGATCAGTGATATTTTGGCAGAGAACACTGCACTGGCCTGGGACTCTCTAATTAATTCAATGGTTGTGTTGTCGTGCTATTAATTTCCACAGTCTAGTGGGGAAATTAAGATGATGAATAATCCTGAAGTAAGCCTCTGTGCTAGAGCATTAGAATCCATTACACTGATCACCTTCTTAGAACTAGGGAAAATAAAATACAGAGAAGAAAAAAAATCTTCCTCACATTTTACATAACTGATCTTTACCCATTTGCTCTACGAGCTGCAGTTACATTCCATGTTATCCAGGTAAGCAGTATTAACATTGTAATTGTGTGAGCAGTTCTGATTTTATAGCTCCCCAGACTCTGCTGAGAGCTTTGCCTTGGAGAATTGAAACTGGATAGATCATTATTCAAACTGAAATGAAAAGAAGTGGTTTAAGACCATCCTTCATCCTTTTGACAACTCCTCCTGTGTTTTTTCCTCCAACATTTTGGCCTTTACCTTTTTTCACCCTGCCTAGTTTACATCTTGCTATTTCCTAGCCAGAAAAGGAAGATAAATTCCTTATATGAGAATTACCTTTAGTGATCACGTTTAAAAGCCTCTCCTAGTCTCATTGATTTATAATGTTTTTGGAAGATCTAGTAAACACTGTGTTTTACTCTTATAAACTTCATTAACTTGCAGAGGAATCTAGAAGAAATTTTTACATCAGGCAGCTACATTCCTGACTAGTTTAGAAGACTTTTTGAAAAAAGATGCAGTTTGAAATGGGTTCATACATATTCATACACAGTGGAGAAGGAATAACTTAAGAATACTAACTTTTATGCTCACTTGCACAAGTACTTTGTGTGCATGTGTACCATGTTTTACCTTGACCCATTCAGCCCATTTCTATTACTAACAGAAAGTTACGCTGACAGATTCAGGGCAAGTTATGCCCTCCTGGCTGTGCTTTACACCAAACACCAATACAACAATTTCCCAGATTATTTGAAGCAGAGAGTGTTATACTGATTTGCAATAAAGTCTTACAGAATTAGGTAATTCAAAACTAATTATTTATAATTCAGATTTCATAGAGTCATTCCTAATGTCCTACTAATGTCTTTTTAATGCTGAAAATTGCATTTCACATTTGCTGTTAGTAGAGGTGTATGTCACCAGGATAAGATAAAGCTTCAGTGTAACCAATAAAGGATTTGAAGTCAAGCACAGTCAAATGTCCCCACAGATTTTCTTTCAGGTCAATATTTGACATGGATCTGAAGAGCATGTACAGTTTTGCTGGTTGTCTTAAGTAGACCGATTACTAAAATACATCCTGCTGATCTTCTCAGTTATTTCCAGTAGTAGAAAAAAATATTTTCCCATAATTAAAAGGTATACTCTTGTGCTGGTTTGAAAGCAAACC
>NW_008691969.1:0-13696 GCF_000695815.1 Acanthisitta chloris
ATATATATGTATTCTTTGGGTATCATAGTTCTGCTTGCAGTCTGATCCTTAGTGTTTCAAGGTGGATTAATTGCAAAACACTGTATGCTCTCTAGTGATGTTGTGACTGTAGATAGCCAGTAGTTTTGGTAATTTCAGCAATTCCAGGTGTATTTCATGCATATATCTAAGAGATCAGTAATTCTGTCTGGTGCAGGGTATCAGGATTTTCTTGCTTTTTCTTTTTGATTTCCAAAATTTTTTTTCAAGTTTCTGCTTTTTTTCCCCCTTTTATTTTCTCTTCTATTTCCCCCCTTGCTCCTGTTTTAAGGAAAAAAAATAATTCATTCTTTGAATGGTGATGAACAAGTCACAGTAGGCTGTAATTGGAACTTTCTGATTCTTTTCACTGGACACTTATTCTGCCATTCTTGCTGACAGTGCTACCCAATCCTACACAGCATACCTTTGAAATCAGTAGGTCTGCTAGTACAGTATACCAGTGGCATAACTGGCAGAAGCAAAATAAAACTCAATAATGACTTAACCAGCTAGCTTTAATTCATTCAGTTTCACTATGTGAAAGTTACAGGTAATACTACCAACCATTCTGACTTACTTTGGTGTCTCTAGAAGAGCATAATAAGCCTTTTTATTTGTAAGGATGAATATTCTTTCAAATACTGTCTAGTATTTGTTTCCTTTGGGAAGGATTGTGCTAGATGAGACAAGATCAGGAAAAAATTATTTTCTGATCTCTCTTCTAAAGAAGACACAATATGGTGACTCACCTATTTCTGGCGGATACATTTTTTAAAAGTTTGGACTGTTGCAGAATTCCTTAGATTTGGTTTTAAATACATTTATTTTACATTTGTCTAAATCTCTCGCTTCAAATGCAGCAGTCTGTGCAAAGAGATGCATGAAAGACATTTGCTGAAGTCAGTGGTGGACACAGTTTGACCTTCCCAAACCTGTTCTTGTAATTTACTAAAGATTCAGGATTAAGACAAATATACAATCCCCTGCATTTTGGGAATATCATCTCTGTGACCCTGTGGACTCACAGAACTGGATGGTCTGCTGGCCACCTTTACCTCTGTCTCCATGGGTGTCTCTGAGAACAGATTTCCTGTGCATTGTAAGATGCAAGAAATCTTCCAGTGTAAAGCTTCATGATGTGTTTTAACTTCTCTTCTTTCCCTCCATAGTCTCTCTGCTTTCTTTTACAGTGCTGCTATGGCTCTGCTTTATCTAAACCATTCTCTCAATGTGTGACCATTAGATCATGTACTGACAAAAAGCATTTTCAAGGGTGCGATATCACAAATAGAATGCTGCAACTGGCTGTAATATCTGGAAATAGGAAATTTATAGTAATATTTGCTTTTGGAAAATCCATGTTTGCATCCTTAATTCTGCATTAGGAAAGGAGGTGTTCATCTGGGACACAGCCAGCTTCATGCTGGGCTGTTTCACTGCCACTGGTATTTTCTGTCTTGTCTTGTATCATCCACACAGGATGCAGTCTGGGACTGGGTCATCAATGAAGTTAGCTGTAACTGGTTATGATGTAAAGGTAGTCATTCTTGCATACAGTTCTTCATGCTCGCATGGATGGTTTTGAGATTGAGGCCTAACAAGCTTGAAGAAGTAACTGTCTGAAGAAAAACTACTTTCTTCTGTATGAACCATTGAGACAGTTCAGACCAGATCTTATATAACTGTTATTCCCTAGATCAGAATGGGTAATCCACATTTTGCGTGTTTTTAGAGAATGTATGTCATGCTGGGCCTACTTACTTTTGCCTCCCTCTGGAACTCAATAAGCCTTTGGGTAGAGCTTTGCATGCAGTCTGCAAGTTTACTAGCTTGCAGACAGGGTGCAATGGGAGGATATGGATGCTGAGCTTGGGAGTAGCAAGAGTTAATGCTTGCCCTTCAGTATGTTCTCAAAGGTCATGCTAACCAAGTCATTTCTGAGAGAAGAGAAGGTTAAAGTCATCTTCTGTTTCCCAGTCTTTGGAGGAGGATTCGTTTCTCACTCTGGAATCTGTCAACATGACCTCCATCAGAGAATTTGACTAACTGCTTTCTCTGCCCCAAATAATCCTCCTTCAAGACCACCCTGAGTTAATCAGACCAGATAAATAACCCACGTGCCCAATTATTTCTTAAGAGTTTTTTAAGTTACTTGACATCTTGTTCTGCTTCATCTGTGAACCTTCTTAAAAACAAATGGAAGAAGACCATCTTTAATGTATAAAAAGAATTGTTACTTGGCAGGAACACTGCCACATGCAGCTTTAGTTTTCTAATTAAACAGAGCTAGTTTTCAGCTTTGTATCACATTGTTTTTTAAATTTCTTTCTTAGCTCTCCTGTGTATGCTCAAAATGAAAAAAAAAATGCAAAGCAAATGCATTACCCATTGAGGAATAAATTACTAACCTGATTTATAGTGTTAACCAGGAGTTGTGATGTTTCTTTGGTGTCCTAGAACATGCTTTCCCAAAGTCTTCAACAAATTAGGAAGAAATGCAGCTAACTTTGGGCAGTTAGAAGCATATTTAATAGTGTGAAAATAGGCAGTGTTGTGTTTCCTGTGCTAGCCAAGAACACTGGTGAGCAATTAAAACTACTATATTGTGTAACCTGGTGCAGTTGGTAGAGAGAGAAATTACATATAGCCAACATACACCTATGCAGCTATTTTGGAAACTTTTAAAAAGTTTTTTTATTTTTTATTTTTTATTTAGCTTTCATCAATGAGGGAATACACGAACTTAAATTCCCCTCAGTGGAAGTAAGCCATTTGCTCTTTCCAAAAGCTCTGCTAACAAAAAATAAAACCCAACAACAAAAATACCCCAGTGTTTGAGCTTCCTGCTTTTTTCTCAAAGAAAACATCAATATATGATCTTAAACATCTGTTTCCTTGCTTCTTCTTCATCTGTTCCCACACAAATTCCAAACATACTCTGTTTCTTCTCCCAGTGTCCTGTGGTTTATACATAACATCAGCTGCATAGTTACTGTCTTGCTGTATCTCCGTAACTTGAAAAAGGCAGTCCCCTGTTTAACCCAAAGCCAGCAGGAACATGAGGAGAGTGGTTTTTCAGTCATCATCACATAGTTGAGAAATACCTGAGTAACATTTACCACCACCTATGGTTTTCATGACTAGAAAGCAGTGTATATATTTGACGTCATATATAGTTTCCTTCAAGAACTTGTTGGTTCGTCTCCCCAAAAGTTTTTAGTAAGAAATATTTTCCTAAAATTGCTTGTGCATCCACATTGGCTTGGATTGACTATTGAGGCAGGCAGCAATAAGTGGAGATCACAGCATGTATCGTTTGACTGTGGAAGGTAAATTAAAGCACAGAGGAATACAGGGACACATCAAAAAGGCAGCTGCTGTTGCAAAATGTAACTTGCGTTTTGAAGGTGAAAGGAGAAAAGGGGCCCTCTTGGGAAGGTTGTTAGCTTTCACTTCAAAACCTGCAAGCTTGTAATCAGTTCAAAAGTTGCACTTCATACTCTCTTGGACTCACTGGTTCTTCTAGAAATGCATCCTTCATGGGCTGAAAGTGTTAGACTATTATTTTAGAACGGTTGCATAAGATTAGGTTGTTCTCTTAGAATCAGAAGAAATTCCAAATGTGTTAGAAATTTGGCAAGAGCTTTGAATGGGATTTTCAGAATGCTCTAGCTTGTGGTTGAACATTCATTGACAAGATTCCCAAGTTTCAGTGTTTGAGGGAATTATCCTTACAAAATGCTGTTCTTCACGAATTACATTTGTGTTTTCTTTAGTTATTGCTATGTGCTGCTTTCTTGAAAGGTGTAGAGCGCTAAGTTAATGATACTGCCCAAGGAATATTTAATGATAGAGGTTTGAGAAAAACCAGACTTAAGAAAAGGAATTTAATTATTTTCAAGCAACAGGCACATATCTTCAAAGTGAAAACTATCTGAGGCCATGGACACATAGCACGCTAACTCTTAGGAAGTCAGTCATACTGTCCCAACTTTAAAGGACTGCAGGCATATGACATTACACAGGACTGATTTATCATTTTGAGTGCCTGGCCTGCTCATTTGTAGACAGCTGCCATAGTGTAGATATTTCCCCGGTTTGTCTCAGATTTCACATCCATGTTCATGTATCTATAGAGCAAATGGTTGTGATCAGGTCTAGTGTTGGGACCACAATTCACATGTCAGGGATGTAATTTGAGCACTTGGAAAAATGATTGCTTGTACTTGGGCAATGGAATTCTACCCAGAGAAGAGTATTTCTCATATATACCACAGCTGGTCTTAAAAAATACAATCCTGAATGATCTCAAGCCTCTTAACAGCTCAAGACAGTGTTTTGGAGTTGAATACAAATTTTGCAAAGTACCAGAAGTTTCAGAGGGACATAATATGTAGGGAGAGGTGTTTTCTGATACAGACAGAAAAACAGTATGAGCTTCTGAGCATGCCCTTTTGTAGCCATTAAACTGGAGCATCAGACCTGGATAGCGAAGAATCCTTGTGCTGTATGTCCTCCTCTGTGTCTTAGAAAACATGGAGATAGTTCATGGAGTTCTATGCATTAAGGAGCAAGCATGGCAATCTCCAGCATTCACGGTCTGAAATCATATCCTCTGGACTGCATGGGAGAGAGTTTTCTGCGAGCTAATTCAGGAAGATTATTTTGTATTCAATTTTACATTTTTTTTTTCTTTCTGAAATAAAAGTCAAATAGTGAATTTCAGTTAGAATAACCTGGTTAAAAATTAAGACCAAGATAAGTTAAGAAGCTCAAACAAACCAGTTGTTAGGTGTGGCATCGTAGTGAACCTTCAGCAGTGAAGCCCTTTTTTTTCTGAAATTTGATTTTAACAGTGCTGATTTGACCTGTCTCTCTACAGAGTTTTACAGTCGGCTCTCTTAACAGAGCCAAAAGGTGAGATGGGTAGAACTGAAGTGTAGAGGTGCTAATAAGGTTGTAAAGGTGTCTGAGTTGAGACTAGAGGAAACCATCTGCTTGGAAGAACGGTTTGTAAGATGTTTAGCACTTAGGTGAAAATTGAGTCGGTGCATGACTGTACAAAGGCACATCTGCTTTGCACCTTGTCCTGAAGACCCTGAAAGAGCTAGTGCTTAGATTGCATATTATTTCATGGAAGCAAAAAGAAAGGAAGAATGAAAATAAATTATCTTGCTACTCTGAACTGTACTGTTATGATGATTTTTTTCTGAAAGGACTTACTGCAGCATCACACTGTGTGTTTTTTTGTTTTATGTGGGAGGGAAGCTAACATCAAACAACAGACTATAGACATCTAGAGTTCTCCCTTCTGCAACTGCAGTATCAAACAATGTGTGAATTGAGATTTTTTTTGCACTGGAGGTTTAAACTTGCAAATTTGCAGGGCCAGGAACCACGATTAATCAACTTTACACAAAAAAGGAAGTTAGATGTTTCCATTTTCACTTACCAGTCTAGGCTCCTCCTAACCCCCCAGGAAGTAGGTAAATAAGGACTAATGGTTCCCAACCATACACAATAGGAACTCCTACCCTTGATTTGAGCATGGAGGCCTGCTTTGTGAAATGAACTAACAAATAAAGCTGTTTCCAATAAAAATTTCCGGCTTCCTCTTTAACACACTTGCCTGCTGTTTGCTTACACGGCACTAAGAATAAAGACTTCATTGTACTCCTTTTTGGGTTTTTGGGGTTTGGGTGGAGATTTTTTAATTTGTTTTGGTTTACTTTCTAAAAGATATTCTTGTGTATCAGAACATTTAGAAATAATAGTACAATTTCTTTCTTGACAGCAGTTCTTCAGACAAGAACCTCCTGCTGCTGGGGGAGGGTGCAGGATGCACATCTGAAAAGCTGCACATACATTTCTTGCTTGGAATGTATCATGAATTGGAGTATATTGTAAAGGTTTTAAGTGGCAAGGATGTTTGATTCAGAAAGAAAGTGGCATCATAGGGGAGGAGTGGGAAGGACAGAGTGAAACCAGTCTTTTGCCTGCAGCAACTTGTATCAGCTCAGCTGCCAGCTCTTCATGAGGAATTGCTTTGCATATTGTGGCAAATTAATTGGGGAGGAAGTAGGGCTTCCCTAAAATGGGTTGGAAACAAGGCAGTTTAGAGTTCCTCTGCAAGCTCCCTTGCCTCCCTGTGGCTAACTGCTGCCCTCAACCAAGCAGTTGCTGTGCTTGCCAGTGAGTTTGTACCTCATATAATGATTTGTAACCTAAGTCTCCGGGGAGACTGAACAAAGGCTTCTGGGTACTCTGTCCCTTCTGAAATGTTTTAGAAGTAGTTGAAAAATCTGATTTTGGAAGATCTGTTTTTCTCTTTTGTCCCTTATTATCTTGATTGCCAGTGATCAGGATGACAAGGACTTGCACATACATATTCTCATGTCAGCCTTGATAGGAAACTGGCAGCTAGCAAACCAAGCTGATGCTGCAGAGCTGGAACCTCGTATTTGGAGATTGTGGGAATGAGCTGCTTCTTCTAGGGTAGTGTGGATGATTTGGCCAGAACCTCAGGTTTAACTAGTGTATTTTATTCTCAAAGGCAGATTCCAGTTAAGTTGTGATAATGAACTTTTTCCCTATACAACCTCTCAGCTGTTTAAGTTCGTATCTCTTGTGTGAGGAAGCTTGTTCAGTGTACGCATCTTTCTGTGCAGCCTATTCAGCACACACTGGGCTGGATTCTCCCTCTGGCTATATTTTGATCTGCCTGAATTTCACATACATACACAGTTTTGTTCATACTCTGGCTCATCAGTAGCCAGCAAGGTTGAGGTGGGGAGTCTGGGTTGAAAAATTACCTTTCCATTTGTCTGGTCTCAGCACATTGGTGCAGTCTGGGACCACTCCTGAGCTTGGCCAACTGGAGCTGAACAAAAGGAGCTACTCTTTTAGGTCCCATCTCTGCTCTGTCACCCACATCCCTGTCATGTCCCTCTCTTACACGTCCTTTGTGTGGGTGGAGGTGTCACAAAGAAAGGCTTGGCCTTAAGGGACCCCCTGGTCCCTTGTTCAAGACAGCACTCCAAACGCCTCACCCTTCCAAGGATTTGCAACCGAAGTCAGAGGGTAAAGTCCCAGGTATGAAAATGGGGCAAACCTGACTTTTAAACCCTTCGTGCTGTCTTGTACTCAGTCCTAGGCATTTACCTAGTCTAATTGATGAACAGGTGCACTTGTGATTTATTATTCTCGAATCTCAAATCATGTGGCCAAGTAAGAAAAGCTCAGGTGTCTGATTGCCTATGTAGTCTCTTGGGGGATTCTCAAAGGCATTTTGAAAGCAAATATGTTCTGAAAATCCCAAAGGCACCTGTCACCTGGGTGCCCAGAAATGTAGCTTCCACATAACTTGCATACATATTTGCAGAAAAGATACACAAAGCTTCCGTAGAGAATGTTTTTTAAAAAGTCTGATAAATGCATATTCATAATTTTCTAGCTCCAGAAATATTTTTTTGCGTCATACACCTGGGGTGCTCAGTAAAGGACCTGTGAACAAATATTTAAACACATTGAAGAGCCACTGTACTAGTAAGGAATCTGATGCTTTTTTTCAATTGCACTACAAGCATCTACCTGCTTTTTTAGGTAAATACTTGTTATCTGGGATAATTTTTCTTTCCAGTTTTAAATCAAGTAAAATTCTCATTTAGTCCAGACACTTCTGCAGGATGTGACCTATAAGATACTGCATTTTTATGTACTCTTAAAAATTAATTGCGGATTTTTTTGCTTTACTAGTTTAATTCCGTCTGAGATAGTAATATCATGTTGGTTGTTCTCACTTTAGCAGCAAGACTTTTAAATATATTTTAGATTCTTTTATTTTCCTTCTTTACTATATTTCCCATGTATTTCCTTTGGATGCTGAAATTAAAATACTGCTTTTAGCAAAACTTAGCAATTGCTTGCAATTGGAATTGGAGAATTCTCTTTCTTAATCAGTAGCTAAGTCAATATGTCTGTACGTGCTTGTTCTCATGCGGCCTCATAACCTAAAGGTGAAGCAAACACAAGTTTCACAAATGCCTGCTTGTCCTCACTTCAGTGAGAGCAGATTTTTAGCTGTTTATTTATCTGGAATGTTGTGCTTTGGCTCACCTTAACCCCTTGGTTTGGGTACATGTCTTAGCAAAGTAGCCTGGCAAAGCACAAATATTTTAACCCTATTGTAGCAATTTGGAAAATTAGAGAGGCATTGCTGTCATTTTGGAGATACTAAAAGGTGCCTGCTGTCTCATCCAAGTTTGTGTACCTGTGTCTCACTGAGAGTATTTCATAGCGTGACCTTTAGATCCTTTACTTAGGTTTCGTTTGGCTCTTCAATGCCCAGTATGCAGTAACCTGTATTCTGAGCAATTCTGAGCAAACTCCTTTGCAGTACATAGCTATAACATCCTCTCCAAAGTATGTGGTGCAATTGTGTGCTGAGTGCTACATAATGAGGCTTATCTTTTCTGGTCCATCAAGAGGAGTGAATATAATCAAAGCCTGACAAACTTTAATAGTTTCTGGTTCTTCACTGTCTGTTTGATCAGTAGGGAGCTAAATTTCCAGTAGCACTTTCTTGAATATTTAGAAGAACAAAATTAAACCAATCCATTTCTTCAACACTTGGAGAATACCCTAAATGCCATTTATATTTTCCTAGTTTGAGCTAATAGGATAACATACTCTTTATTTTTACTTTTATTAAGTAACAAATGAATTTGCATGCAATTTATTCTCAGACCCATGTTCAGAATGTTTCCTTTCTTTCAATGTCGGGTATATGTATGTGAATAATTTCATTTTGTGGCATGCTGTTTTGGGCAGTGTGAGGGAAAGTTTCCTGTAATATACCAAGTAACTCATAAATGCCTTGAAGACCTCCAGTGAAACTAGATTCTCATTGGGTAGTAAATACAGGCTTGAGTGAGCTGCAGTACAGTGTGTCACTTGTTCTTGAGCTTGACTCTGTCAGTACTATCTACAAGATGTTAAAGTGCACAGTACTGCAAGCTCTACTAGGAATTTCTGTCAAGACAAAGTTGTTGTGACAAGAGGATTGTAAGATTTGTAGAACAAATGCTGCTTATGTTGATTGTAGTGCTGGTTTCTCTAGTGTTAACAAATCCTGTATGGAATAATGCATAATTGCTGCAGTTTCATTTGTGCCTGTTTTTCTAACTATTAAAATGAGGAGTTGTTGATAAATCACAGCTGAACACTAGTAACTTTCCAGAATCTAACATATGTTTGATCGTGAGTGGAAAAGCAAACTGAGATAAGCAAACCTGTGTCTCATTTCAAAGTTTCTGGATACCTTTGTGCCTGTTTTGTAATGGGAATAGTAGAAGGGGTGGAGAGGAAGTGTTTGCTCTGCAGATCACTAACTGGAGGGTGTTTTGTTTCTGTCCTCTTCCAGAAATTGAGGCCAAAGAAGCCTGTGACTGGCTGCGGGCTGCTGGGTTCCCGCAGTATGCGCAGCTTTATGAAGGTAGGCACCTGAGCTTGTGAGTCAATCATCCCCTGGCAATTTTTGTACAATGATATGTAATATGCACCAATAAATGAGGTTCAGGGGCACAACTGAAGTGCAGTACATAAGATGACTCTTAGGGACTGGGTTGCTCTCTGCTACGCACTACACACATAGATGTGCCAAACCTATTGAGATTCTGAAGCACTCTTGGAGTTTTACATTTGCTCCAGGTTTCTGTTTCAGTCTGGATCTTCCACATGTCATAGCACAAAATTTAGGTTAGCACCATGGTACATTCCTGCCAGTTAAAACACAAATGAATGTAGTCATACACTGCTACGAGCCCAGTTGTGGAGAAGTACAAAAGCTGTGTCCAGCTCCACTAGCCAGCTCTCCTAATGGAGCAGTGCTAGGAAATTCTGCATATGCATGGGTGCATCTGTATACCTCAGGCTTCTCAAGTCCTGTGTGTTTTTTCAGAACAGTTTGAGTTGGTGTTAGACACAGACTATGAAGGGAAGAAGAACATACAGGCCATTGTTGCACAGATGTTCTGCAGCTCCTCAAAGAGATTGCTACCTCCTGCAGTCACTTGTCCTTCTGTGGGGTGGATTCACTTTGCATGTCCGCTTTTACAAAGTTTTGCTCAATTAAAGCTGTTGTCTTCATTACTTCTCTAACCTACTAGTAACTTGCAATTCTGGCATGCAGTTCTGACAGTCTGATGCAGAGTAACATACAGAAGTTTGTTTTAAAGTGTAACATTGTTAATGTAAATGTATACTATTGTTCAGAATTTGCCCCCCCCAAAAAATACTTGTATTGTAATGAAATTAGTATGTACTCTTAATTCTCTCGTCATTTTTACAAAACAAACTCCAGCTGCAGCTTGTAATAATGAGCATAGAAACTTCATTATTTACAGTGAATAACTGTTGAAAATTGCAGCAAATGCTGAGCTGACCTTGAAAAATGATCTTGTTGAGCTTTAATTTGCAGCTGCATTGGCAATACGAGACGATAATAGCACTTTCAAAAGCAGCACTTGGCAAAACTTTTCTTCGCCTGTTTGGAAATTAAATTTCTTTTATTATTTCTCTTCCTTTTCTTTCCCATTTTTTTTGTACTAATGGAGATACTTGCAGTCTTCGTTAGACTGGGGACAAAGCTCTCAGCTGAATGTATGGGCTTGTGGGTTTCATGTTATGCTGAGCTGTCAATCCTCTAAAAAATTACTTCCACTCAGAAAACATGTCCTACCTGTAGTTACCTTTGCCCTATCTAGAGGTTCTAAACTTTAACATAAACTTTATAATGTATGACCATGTCCTGTCTAACATCAAAAGGACCACAGAGGTGAGAGAGAAGAGGTGAGAGCAAGGACAGCTTGAAAAGACAGCTGTTCTTATATGAAAACAATATATCATTGTCCTTTGCAAGCTCCCCTGGCAGCAGTAACAACAACAAAACCAGCAACAGCATAGATTAAGCATTAAAAAAAATGGGCTTGTGCAGACTATCAACTTCTTCCAAGTCACCTCTCTCACTTAAGTTATCCCGTATGTTTTCTTGTGGCCATTCTAAGATACTGACATTCTCAGTGGAAAAACTTACATCAGCAGTGCTGAAAAATACGAGTTGAATGTGCTCACCCTTTTTTCTTGTACTTTGACCTTGAAATACAGAAGAGGATACCTATGAATCAATTGGGTGTACAGGATCTTTGAGACATCATCTGTATGGAGTCCTATACAGTGCACATTTAAAATGGAGTTTAACTGGTGAACATTTGCCAGTCGCTTTCCTAAAACTGCAGTTTTCTGTGGAAAAGACAGAATTCTTTGTGTTTTGCAGAATAGGTCACAATTTGTTTATTCCTGAGGCACTTGTGGAAGTTCTGGATGCTCAGTCCCTGGAAGTGTTCAAGGCCAGGTTGGTCTCTGAGCAACCAAATCTAGTGGAAAGTGTCCCTCTCCACAGCAGGGGGTTTGGAACTAGATGGACATTGAGGTCCCTTCCAATCCAAACCAGTCTATGATTCTATGAAAATCAGGATATATAATTCATTTGAGACATTATCTGTTTGTATAGAAAATTTATTGAAATTATTATTATTCTTTTCACCATTTCAGCTCATTCTTTCCCACTTTCTGGAAATGAAAATATTCTATAAACAATCACTTGAACCAGGAAGGTTGTGTGCAACTGCAGCAATATATTAATAGATTGAGGTTGTATTTCTGTGTGCCCTGCAAAACCAGTGACTTTAGTGGGAGTTTTGACTGTGCAAGGATTGCCACATCAGGACGTATATGACAGTCAGGAATCTGTGGAGTACAGTAAATAATATATATGTGGTTGCTGCTTCAGAGCTGTAGTAAATTTTCAGCTCTCTACCAACATTATTTCCTTCCCCTCAGTCTGCCAGTTGTTTACCTAAATAATCTCCCAAGGAAAGGAGGCAGTGTGGGCTCCACAGTTTGACTTGCTTTCATTTCAGTCCATATCTCATCAATGTTGTAAACAACAGTCCATATCTCATCAATGTTGTTGAGTGTCAAACTTTTAATCAGCTTGATTAACAGCCAAGGGGATTTGGGGTTTTTATTCATTTTTTCACAGAGTTTTGGGGTTTAGTGACCTTTTTTTGTTAAGGTGAGATATTAATGCTTTGATGGAGATTGCGTATTTATTTTAAATAAAGCTGGTCTGAGTTAGTTTACACTTCTGATGTCTGATGGGAAGCTTGCATTTGCCCCTTTGCTTTTCCCATTGTTTCATCTCTGCTTTGCCCATTTTTCCTCCATTCTGTATATGAGCTTTCAGTTATCAAAGCTGCATGTCAAAGATTTGTGCATGAAAAGAATGCCCCCCTGGCATTTGGGGTGATATTGTGTGTTTACCTAAGGAGTGCCAATCACTGGCATCTTGATGACCTCAACTGGAGGCAGCTGGTTGTTTGAAATAACGCACCACTGGGAATAAAAGTCATTTTGATTCCATCTGTCTCTTTTCCCACAGATCTCCTTTTTCCAATTGACATTGCTCTAGTCAAGCGAGAGCATGACTTTCTGGACAGAGATGCTATTGAGGCGTTATGCAGGTAGGTGAAAAAAAAATCACACTGGATTTTGAAACAAAATTCTTCCTGTGTAATAGAAAGTATAACATGGAAAAAGCACAACCAATATGTGGTTTTCGTTAGAATAATATAATGTCTGGGGATCTTATTTAAAAGAAAGCTAGGAGGAGAGTGGCAGGAGTCTTTGTGACAGGTATTTCATAGCTTATTTTTTATTTTTCTTCTTTGTTTGCTTTCTTTACTAATTACCAAATTATTTAGCTATGTGAAAGAAGAATTTTGCTGGCGACAGCCATCTGCACATACAACTGCAGCACCAGTTTCCACACAGGAATTAGGTTTTGAAAGTGATGCTGGTGCACTCTGTTACTCTCCTTTCTTACCTTGGTGAGCAGCTGTGCACACAAACAAAATGCTACATATACAAACCCTGATGCTGGCCTCAGTGCATCCCCTGGTGTAATGTGGGTCTGGCTGAAAGGGATAATGTGAGCAAGTCTAATGGTTTATCACTACTGCAAAGACTGGCCTGCCCTCAGCCACAGGCTCTCATTACTTATCTTTGTTGTTTGTGGGCTTGTTCACCCACCCCACAAGAAGAGTCTTGGGAGTCCTTTGCTGCATAATGCAGTTCAGAGCAGGTGTGAGGGATGGGGCAGGACCCCACAGGCAGCTGCAAGGGCAGAAGGGATGGGTGGAGAAAAAGAGGGAGCACGACTTGCTGCTGTGTGGCAGGATGTTTTTTACAGAACTACAGCCTCAGCATTACCAGTTTTGTCATAAATGCAATTACATGGCCCCATCTGACAACATCTGACATTAACCTATCCATCAGTTACCTCCCGTAGTGTAAGGCCACAATCTTAGATGGCAAAAAAATAAAAGCCTTATATTTTCATATTTCCTGTTACCTAGAAGTAAGAGCAGTTTTATGCCTCTGTCCTTCAGTATGGCAGCTTTCCAAACTGCCTGGAAAACGAATGCTTTTGGATACTGCATGCATGATGTCTGCAGCTCTAAATGTCAGTAATTTTAATGAATTACAAAACCCTTTTAAGAGCAGCTTTAAGTTTATAATGTTCTCATGCCATCACTGCCATATTTGGAAGGGAAAG
>NW_008691969.1:13709-19993 GCF_000695815.1 Acanthisitta chloris
TTTCGAAATATTTACAAGATTTTCAAACTAAGAAAACAGATTTGTTGTCCCATCATTAGGAGGGGAAAAATCTCATTAACGTTAAATTCACACTCAAGATGTGCCCTACTCAAGTGTGAGACACCTATTCCATTGATATTTAAATGTGCTGCATTGGTCTGCTTATTTGTGTGCTCTGGGACTTGTGAAGTCATTGAACAGAAAGTACAGCAGTGTGAATAAATGCTGGTTCCCAGAAGCATGGCCTTCCCTTGCCAGGAAAACAAAATACAATCAAGCCAGCATAGTTTGGACTTGGTGCTCACCTGCAAGAATACTTTTTCATCTGGGATTATTTAATTATATGGGGAAAAAAAGGCAGCAGATTGTTTCTCACTGGTCAAAGTAACAATGTGCCCTCCACATCTATGAGATTTACTGCTAGTGTGATCTATAAAACCAGTTTTTCTGAACATAGAGGACAGTAAAAATCTGTGTCCAGTGGAAATCTGTATTGTAAGTCTTGTAATAAAGTTGAGAAAACCAAAACTATATGTGTATATAGTTTTGTGAACCTAGGAAGTCTGTAATAAGACTGCTAATTGTAAAATAACCTCTTCACTTTCATCTTCAAATTGTTTCCTCTGTAATTCACATAAGAATCCACTGGTCTTACTATAGCTTGAGACAGAGATTTTAAAGGCTGAACTATATAATTCTGAAACCTGTGGGTTATACACCAGAGTTACCTTTTACAGTCAGGTTTCTCCAGAAATGTTCAGATTCCACCTCAAAATAAAACCATAGTAATTCAGTTAATCATTTCATATGTCTCAATTTGGCCCTTTGCCATTTGAGTTAGACAAAAAAAAATATTGTCACAACATTTGCACCTTTAGATTTTTTTCTTCATATCTCCTTATTTAATTTTGCAAAGCTCATTAAAAAACATGGAGAAGCACATAGTTTGGAATGCTGCCTTTCTGCCTACAGCCTGGGTTTATTTTGACTCGTGCCACAGTCAGTGTGTAAACAGTAAAGGGGTTTACTCAGTAAAAGACTTAGAGCTGTTTCACAACTGTAAGTCTGTCACTGTTTCTTGACTGAAAATCAGAATAGTTTTGGAGTCATTTGCACTTTCAGCACAGAGCTAAATGAACTCTCTGCATGGCAGAAGGTAACAAAATAGGAAGTGTTCTGTGCTGAGAATCTGCTTGTCTGTTAGCCAATGTTCTGCCAGCAGTTCTAATTACCCTATTCTGATTACTGTGTGTGAAAAATTTGTTTTAAAAAAGACTGTATGACATGGATTTTTTTTTCAGTTTGAGGCATTTTTAATGATAGTTTACGTCTGAACAGCATTGTTAATTATAATTTAATATTCTTATTCATGTAAGCAGGAAAATTAATGTAGCTTTAAAAACAGCTTATTAGTAAATGCTTTGCCAGATTCCGTTCTAAATGGCAGTATCAATATTCACCCCATTAAGTTTTTTCTGGAAAAATTTGAAGTGAAAAGTGGGTTGAGACTTAAATTACACAGATAGCATATAGCACTCGGTAACAGTAGAAGGCAGGTGGTTAAGAAATGTTATTCAGTGATCTTACAAAGAAATGTAGGGCTAAAAATGTAAGAGTGATTACTGTATTTTAATTTTCTAGGATGCTTTCTGTAGCAACTCTACAAACCACTTCTGGCCTTGATTTCATAGGACTTTTATGTACATTAATGACTGGGAATTTATCTCCAGTGGATAACTGGCTTCATCATGTGTTGATGAAACTGAGTAGTGAAACATGCTTATCCTAGAGGTTGTTGCTAAGTACAAAATACATAGCAAGCCATGGTGGAAATCCTCTTTAATCCCCTTATGCATAGCTAGAAAACTGCCACACTGTGTACACAAGAGGTTTCTTAAACCTTTTATAATCAGGACTTCTCATCCAAGAAGTTGATTGTAATGTATTCTCACGAGTAGCATTCGCTGCTGGTATCATTTGGTTTGTGGAGAGCTGGTCTCCTTCGCATGTTAGAACTTTCAGATGAACCCCAGGAGCTAGCATAGAGACTGTCCACTGACACAAGAAAGTCCTTGTATCATCAGTTATTTACAGGTATAGTGGAGCTGGAATTCGCCCTATAAGACAGAATTATGAGTTTTGAGTCCATCAAGAAAATATTTTAAACTTTAAAACTAGATCATACAGTTCCTTAGATTGAAAATTGTAATTTAAAATGTGTAAATCTAGTATTGTGCATTGTTACCAGTTTGCCAGGGTGCATAGGGTGATAATTTCCCCTGTTAATGAGAACGAAATTAATTACCTGGGGTTATAGCCTACATAGGACTGTTGGGTATCTAGATTAACAAAGACTTCACATCATAAACCCATATTTTAGTTTAGCGGTTAGCCATTCCCACTGCAGTTTTTCATAGTGAATGTCTTGTTCAGGTTGCCTTTCTTAAAAGAAGTTCAAGCTAAACTAGTTTGGCCATTTCTGAGGAGAAAACTAGGAAAAATGCATCATTTGCTCATTTCTGAAAGAAGCTCCTGGCCTTATGGTTTGGGTGCAGCAGATTCAGGTGTCCAGAGTAATTGCTGCTCAGGGCTGATATGCACCAGTCTTGACTCGGGGCCTGGGAATGAGAGGCAGGTCCTGCTGCATTGATCACCCTCAGGAGGAAGGGTTTTGCAGAGCAGGGGTGAAGGAGACTGACAGCCTGGGTAGGAGTACATGGAGAGTGAGGAAAATGATGTCTTGGAAACAGGATACTCCATGGGAGTAAGATACCATCTGGATATGAAAACATATAGAGAAAGGGCTGACGCAAAGGCATTTGTCTAAATGATGGGAAAGACTATTATCTTGTCATCCAGACAGTCATCTAGAAAGTGACCAGGTTAGGAGGCATTGTTGAAATTGAAATTGAGAAAGCCAGATGGTGAAAGTGCCTGTAACTCCTGTCTGCAGCAATCCTGTCCCATCCCTCCATCTCCCATCTTGTCTTCAGGAAGGTGTCGCTGAGACAGGTTTGAGCAGAATAAGACGGAGATAAAGAATGAGGCAGGTCTGCTTACTGTCAGTAGGCAGATGATAAGTTGAACTTATACCTTGGAATGGAATTATCAAAGGAGAAGATCCAGAGCCAGAAGAGAAAATTGTGGTTCATTACCAAGCATCAGTTTAATGAGGTCATCTGTAGAGAATCAACGTGTGCTTACAGGCTTAAAAAGTATTGCAAAGCATATGTGAAGGTTAGTGACAGTTGTATAGGTAAATCTCATCCTGGCAAAGCTGGGAGATTTTTTTTCTTAAATACCCTCTGTGGAAACAGGGGGTCTTTACACTTTTCCACCTATTTCAGGGCTTTAATTTGAGTAGGACAAAAGTCTGGGGATGTAATTTTTGTGAAATCAGAGATCATCTTTATTAGTGGACAGACAGGCTGGAGCTAGACAAAGCCTAATTCAGGGATTCGGTGATAAATTCTCTGCATAAGTCAAAGGTTGCAACACTGTAAAAGTTGTAAATTATTACACAATACAGAACTGAAACCAGTTTAATATTTCCTGGTCTTGAGGTCCCAGAGTTTGAGAAGAGAATGTTTGTATAGCAGTGAGAGGGAGGCAGCTTTCTGATGCTGTACGGCCTCTTAAAAAACCCCAAACAACACAGTTTTGTTGTGTAGCACATAGATGGGACATTTATCCTTCACCTGCACCATAAATATAATTCCTCTGAAATTCACTGGACTTGTGCATGTACCCACCAGCTGTAGCCAGCAGGACTGAGCCTTCTGCCTTCTAAGTCAGAGCAAAGATGAAAATAGAGACATCTGGATAATTTTGCTAACCTGCCAGTGCCCTAATATTTGACCCATGGCAATTCTTCCTGTTTCTCTTCTTTTCTGCTGTGTTGTGGCTGGGTCTAATTATAGATCAAACTGCCTTTTCTTTTCTACTTCATGACTGCAGCAAAATCGTTAGTAGGAGCTTTCCCATTTTCTTTGGTGGCTTCAGGATCAAGCCCTGTGTAAATACCATCTGCAATCAATCCCATGCATAAAAGGCAAGTGAAAAGAAGAGAAACTAGTAATTCTTCCTGTGCACACATTTTCTAGATTCTAGTTACAGGTTTCATGAATCTGAAAATACTTATCTGAAGCAACAGGACAAGTCAACATTTCTTTTTCCTACAGTTTTTCAAAACTGCAGATACAGGGTCTTCATTACACTTTGCTGAAATGATTATTTTGTGAAAATTATGTAAATTCCTTTGGAATGATTTAGGCTTTTTGAAGCTCAGCTTTTCTCCTGTTGAATTTGAGCTGTGGTCTGGTTGAAGGACAAGAAGAGGCAGCTCTAGTCCTGTGCCTCCTCCCTCTCCACACTCCGCTCTTCATGCAGCTCAGGGAACTGAACTGGGGGAAATTCAACCCCAAAAATACTGAAAGATTAGTTTTCAGTTCAGTTAGTCTCCTCATTCAAGCCACAGTACAGCCTCATGAATGGAAGTGGAGACTAAACCATCACTTCCTTTGAGCTGCTACTTCAGCTTTTCAGCCTTCCGTATTGTGCCTAGCCTGTTACTGCCCTTTGCCTTGCCATAGCACCAGCATTTCTCTAACCACACTTTACCAACACAGATTGTATGTGAATCATGTCCCTGGAGCAGTTTCTGGGAAGATGAGGGCTGGGAGAAAGGCAAGAGACCACAGCAGCCTTCGCTAAGCTGGGCCTAACCTGCCATGAAGCTGTGTGATCAACAGTGTCAGGTTTTCCTCTGCTTTAAGCTGTTTCTGCTCAGCCCTGCACACTGAATGTGAAAGAAGGGAGAAGAAGGATAATATTTTTTGGTTGAGGAATACCTTCCAGATCATAGACTCCTTGAGGAACAAAAGAATGCTTATATGCATTTATACAGTGCTTCAAGATACGCATCCAGACTGCTATCAGGTTTTTCAGGGATGCTGGTTAACTACTGTTGCTGCAGCAATTTATTTTTGTTTAAATTTTAGTCCTTCAGAACAACATTTTTGTGTATAAAAGACACTTTCAGTTTAGGAAGGAAGAATCATGCCTGTATTCAAGTTGGGTTTTTTTAAACTGGTGAGTTGTCTTATCCCAGGACTATATTGAAAGTAATCATTGTTCACAAACAAAATAGGCATCTAGCAAGTGGAAAATAAGTTTTCCTCTGTGAAGTTTTAGCTTATAAAGTACAATTTTAAAGCAACACGGTTTAGGTTTTTTTAAATACAGTCACATGTATGCAGCATCAAAATAGAAATCTTTTCTGTTATTTTCAGTCTGTTGAGATTGATTTTTTTCAAGGTTTGGATGTCTGTTATTTAGAACAAACGTAATTATTACAATTTATAGGATGTAATGCACTTGTCACCTTAATCTAAGATTCCATTCTCTTCCCTTTACTTTGATTCAAGTAATTGTGGCAAATAGTCATCCATCCCTCCCTCTGAAGTTAGAGTACAGCCAAATGTAATGGGTTAATAGTTAAGCATAATTAGGGCTCTAATTGAAACTCTGCTTGTGGCTATTTGTATGCAGAGCAGATTGCCGACAGCCTTCACAAAAGCTTTGGACTGGAATAGCCTGTGTCAAAACACTGGAGTGTTCTCTTAATATGGTTTCCTTTGCTCTTTGCAGGCGCTTAAATACTTTAAACAAATGTGCAGTGATGAAGCTAGAAATTAGTCCCCACAGGAAAAGGGTAAGTTCCTTTAATGTCTTCTGTTACAGCACTGTGCATTAATAAAACTGAAAAAAACACCCCATCTAGCAGATTGCTTAGCTGCAGTCTAGAGTAACACCTGAGTAGAACCTGGCAAGGACATGTAGTAAAAAGTCTGCATACATTTCATTAAGTGTTCTCACTGAGTGAAAACTGCAGGGCTTGGCTGTGGATAAAGGTTATTTGTCTAGCAAACTCTTCCCCGAGATGCATCTCAGTCTGAAAGGCACTGGGCTTCTCTGCCTGCCAGTGATCTTGTCTGTATTGTACCCTATTACCTGCACTCAGGCAGGATTTTATACCATAGGCTTGATAGCCACAAGGATCTGACCTTAATGTTAGGACATCATCTTTGACATCATCTTCAGTTTTTGTTCTCTGCCATCACGTTAGAATTGTATTATTTTATTATGATGTAGACAGGAGCAATTAGACTGTGCTTGGCCTGCAAAAGGAAAGGATTGCACACAACATTTCCTTTCCAATATATATACAGAATAGAACAGCTACCTTTTTAGAAAGTTTGCATGTTGCCAGAGAGCTCAGCAGG
>NW_008691969.1:20025-20516 GCF_000695815.1 Acanthisitta chloris
TCTTCACCTGTGGAGCATGGTGAGAAATAAGAGAGCATCTACTGTAATTTCAGTAAGGTAGTACTGACAGAAAGCTGAGTTGTTGGGGTTTGCTAGTAAGGAACCACTCAATAGCTGCCTTAAAACTATGTGTGTGTCCTAGGAGGGATCAGTAATTGATACCATCCCCTGGGATATGACAACTGCAGATAAAGATGACTGAGTTACCTGTGGAGCATGGTGAGAAATAAGAGAGCATCTACTGTAATTTCAGTAAGGTAGTACTGACAGAAAGCTGAGTTGTTGGGGTTTGCTAGTAAGGAACCACTCAATAGCTGCCTTAAAACTATGTGTGTGTCCTAGGAGGGATCAGTAATTGATACCATCCCCTGGGATATGACAACTGCAGATAAAGATGACTGAGTTAAGGCAATACAATGCTGCCCTACCCTTAGCAAGAATGCATACAAATGCTCTGAGGTTGTTTACCAGGAATTAATCCTGTCTTTCCC
>NW_008691969.1:20553-75551 GCF_000695815.1 Acanthisitta chloris
GCATCCAAGCTCCAGAAGATAACACTCTGAGGCAGGATATGTAGGAACACCTTAAAAGTAGGGGTAGACAGCTGGGTTGCCATTTATGACTGCCAGAAGATTTCTTCTCCTTGTTCCTGAACCTTGTTAACCCTGGAATGATCAGTATTGCTGTTAGAGGTCAGACCAGGCGTGACTTCAGGTCCAAACCCCAGATCTTCCGGAGTCTGGATGTTATGCAGTGTTTCAGTCCTTCCTGGTTTTCATTCACCACCCATGCTCTGGGCAAATGGACTTGGATCCTATTCCCTTTTGTTGTTGACATCAATAAAATCAATATTTAGCTTTTAAAGGGGTTTAACCCTAGGGAAAAATTGTTCAGACAAAAACATATGTTTCTTTATGTTTTCACCAACTTCTTTGCAAATTAAGATCACTTTACAGCTTTTTTTTCAAAATCAAATGACATTCACCACTGGCAGTTTCAGATTACTTTTTTCCTCCTGAAAACTTTAAATAAGCAATCCAGTATTCTTGTTTCTTCATCTGAGTCATGGACAAAAGTAGTTTGCAGTAGTTGGGAAACAAAGAACATGACATTTGCTCTGTGTCATGTGTATTTGGTAAAAAAAAAATAAATACAGTGTTTCACTTACTTTCCTGACCTGATGAAATGTTCTATTGAAAAAAACCAACCAAACAAACAAAAAAAGCTAGGAGATGATCAGGGTCTAAGGTGTGCATACTTAAAATACTTGAAATACGAATAATTTCCTTGTTTTTCAGAGATAAATGTATTCGTGGCACACAAATAGTTACAGTTTGGGGCATGCATGTGTGTTTGTTTTTAAATTAAAATAAATTAAACAAATGAAGTGAAATTCATGGAGCTGGGTGGCAATTAGTGTTTCCTACTCTGTACACCAAAGTTAATTTGTGGTTTCATGGTGTCATATTAAAATATCTTCACTGGTTTTATTCTTCCAGCATGAAATTTTCCAGATATTTGGAAGACCAAATATGGCAGGATCATTTAGTATTTAGATGAAAAGATTGTAGGCATAAGTGATGTATGTGTGATTTTACCCTGAAGCATTACTCATACATCAGACATGTTATTTACAATTTACCTACGTGCTATACTGTCAGTGAGCTCTGGCTGCTCACTATCTAGGAGTGTTAAAGCTTGCCTGAAGCAAGACCAAAGTAGATACTTCACAGAACATTCTTAAAATGTTAGCTGCTAGCCTGTGGGAGGAAGAGTGGACCAGGTAAGAGCCTGGAGCTATCACACTCTTGCAGTCCTAGAGCTTCTTTTGTTATCTCATTAGCCACAGCAAGGAGACTGTTCAGACTTCCAGAATGAGTAAGGAATTAAGCCACTACAATTCAGAACGTATGAGAAACATCTCATAATTGCAAGGAGGAATATAAACACACAGCCACTATCAACACAGTGTAACTTTGGAGAGAGTCCAGAGGGACCCCAACCCCTGACTGACTCCAGTTTAAAATGTTATGCATGCCAGGAATTTCCATTGATGTGAGGGCTATCCGCTGTGACCAATTAATTAAAAGTCTATGGATACTAGGGGTTTTAGAAAAGAGCAATTTAAAGCAGATTGTATTGTTTGTTTCTTTTTATGAAGGGTATATCTTTTGTATTTAAAACCTCTTAAAATATATTGCCTGTACCATGTTATCTTTTCCTGTGATCGGCTTTATGGCCTAATCTTCCTCTCCCTGAAGTAAAAGACTATTTCACTTTAAATTCAGTGAGAACAAGGTCAGCTTAAAGCAGTTGTGTGGACATTGTATTTAAGCAACCACATTTGCTGTTTTTGGGTAGTCTGCAAGCAGTACTTTTAGGGCTTTTCTTCTTTGCAGAGTGAAGATTCAGATGAAGATGAACCTTGTGCAATAAGTGGCAAATGGACTTTTCAGAGGGACAGCAAGAGGTGGTCAAGGCTTGAAGAGTTCGATGTGTTCCCTCCAAAACCAGACTTGAATACCCCCTCCCCAGAAGCTCCTCACCTTACTAATGCAGCAAGCCAGGAGAGCGTGCTCACAGACCTCAGCGAACGCCAGGAGGTGGCTTCTATTCTGAGCATCAGCAGCACCAGCAGCCACCAACCAACCCTGCAGAGCGAGGCATCTGCAACCAGGACAAACTCGGTCGCAAGCGTTTGTTCATCAAGCAATTACATAGCCAACAATGACTCATTCAGCAGCCTGCCCTCACCCAGGGAACTGAATAGCTTCAGCTTCAGCACAAAAGCCAATGAGAAGAACTCCAAGTCCAAAACAAAGAGCCTGCTCAAGAGAATGGAGAGCCTTAAAATCAAGAGTTCTCACCATGGCAAGAGCAAAGCTCCTTCAAAGCTTGGCCTGATTATTAGTGGGCCCATCCTGCAGGAGGGCATGGATGAAGATAAACTGAAACAACTTAACTGTGTGGAGATTTCTGCCCTCAATGGCAATCACATCACCCTCCCCATGGTACGAAAGAGGAGCGTCTCCAATTCCACCCAGACCAGCAGCAGCAGTAGTCAGTCTGAGACAAGCAGCGCCGTCAGCACACCCAGTCCCGTCACACGAACACGCAGCCTCAGTGCATACAATAAAAGGGTGGGCATGTACCTGGAAGGCTTTGACCCCTTCAATCAGTCAACGTTCAGTGATGTGATGGAACAGAACTTCAAGAACCGGGGCAGTTTTGCAGAAGACACCGTGTTTTTTATCCCTGAGGATCATAAGCCTGGCACTTTTCCCAAAGCACTCTCCAATGGCAATTTCTCTCCCACAGAAAGCAACACCTCTGTGAACTGGAGGACAGGGAGTTTCCATGGACATGGCCACCTTACCTTCCGGAGGGAAAACAGCAGTGACAGCTCCAAAGAGCTGGGCATAGGGAAAAGACGCAACTCGTCCAGTTCAGTGAGCAGCCGCCTGAGTATTTATGATAATGTGCCAGGTTCGATCCTGTATTCCAGTACAAGTGACCTGGCTGACCTTGAAAATGAGGACATATTCCCAGAACTGGATGACATCCTATACCATGTCAAAGGCATGCAGAGAATAGTGAACCAGTGGTCAGAGAAGTTCTCAGACGAAGGCGACTCTGACTCAGCGCTTGACTCCATCTCCCCCTGTCCTTCCTCTCCAAAGCAGATCCACCTGGATGTAGATAATGATCGAACAACACTGAGTGACCTTGACAGTACAGGGAATTCGCTGAATGAAACGGAAGAGCCTACAGGGATCCAGGACAGGAGAGACTCTGGGGTGGGCGCATCGCTGACACGGTCCAGCAGGTGAGATCATGAGTGCTGGGACTTGGGGTGGTCTGGGGAGCCACTCCAGCCCGAGCACCTCTATAGCAACTGCACCACACTCAGTTAAGGTGCAGTAGAACTTGTGGCCATTCGAGCACACACATGCTGTTCCCATTGCTTCCCAAAACAATTATAGGCAAGGGAAGTATTTGTGCAAGACTTTGTGATTCCCACACTTTGTAGCTGTATGTTTGTATGTTCAGCCTGAGTCATCATTGAACAAACAATGTTAAGGTGGTTTTTGGAGATGATAATTCTTCAAACTGAAATGGCGTGTGGGAGGGGAGGGCCATCAAGTAGGATTATGATCACTTTTTAAGTTGGCTAGGAGAACCAAAAGTAAGTATGGTCTGGTTTGTGTCAGTGTGTGGTAAAAGCCTTGACTTTTTAGACTGTTTCAAAAAGCTGCATTTTTCAGTAGCAGGCTGTTTCTAATAGCATGCTAGGACATTAAATTTGTGGGGGAAAATGAGGTTTGTTTACTTTCTCTTGATCACCCTAGCACAGTGGGAGACTGGAGAAGTTCCAGTGACCTCCCAGTTTCTGCTGGGAGTTTTGCTATGGGATGGACGACTGTATTTTGTATTGTGAGTCGAGCAAGGAGTTGAATACTTTCTAGCTTTGTTTCCAGTTTTCCTTTAAAACTGGTGCAAATCATTTGGGGCCTGCTTTTGGCTATCATTTAGTCATCTACTCTGCTTTTATAAACCTAATGGGACTTTTAGAAGTGCTTAGATCTCATTCGATGTGTCTTAAAAATTCAGACAATTTTTTCTTCATGGGATTGATTCCCACTGCCATAATAACTGACAGGGCTTTGGAAAAAGGATGTTGGAGCCTTTGGAGGTTATCTGATAGGGCAAGACCATGTAGCTAGCACTGAGCTGTGGGTCAGCTCCAAGTGCACATTCCCATCTCAAGCACCTGTACATGCTGCACTGCACTGGGTGAGGCAGAGACACTGCAGGCTGATGCCTGTGAAATCTCAGTAGACAACAGCCACCAAGGGCAACAAGCTCAGCAGTACATTTGTGGTAATTCCTGCACGTGTCTTGCAGAGTCATTGCAGTGACCTGTCCTTGCTTTGTCTCCCATCTTCTCCACAGGCACAAGCTGCGGTGGCACAGCTTCCAGAGCTCCCACCGGCCTAGCCTCAGCTCAGCATCGCTGCAGATCAACTGCCAGTCCGTGGCACAGATGAACCTGCTGCAGAAATACTCTCTTCTGAAGCTGACTGCTCTCCTGGAGAAGTACACACCTTCCAACAAGCATGGTTTCAGCTGGTAAGGATACAGTGCCCTGTATAGGCAGACTTGACTATAGGAGCATCTCAAGCAACTTTTGGAAAGATGCAATGAATCCCTCCATCCCTCTTTTTCCATATTTGCATTTCTTCCTCCAGCCCATGCTGACAGCGATTTGTGGTTTCTTAAGACAGGGCTAAAATCACTAACCCTTTATGTAAGTATAATCTTATTAGGCTTGAGAAGGGTATTTACAGGGGGCATGTGAGGGAACAAAAGCAATGAACTACAGACCAACTTTCTGAGCAGGAAGATGCCCACTGTCCATAGAAAAAGAAGGACTACTTGTTTATTGAGGCAGTTAGCGAGCAGGGTTACAAAACTCAGTCCATCTTAAAGGGCTTGCTTTTCTTCAGTTACTCAAATATCTGCATTAGTTTCTTTACATAATTAGGTAATTAAATAATTTCAATTTCCTTTAGTATCTCATTAGTCAAAATCTGTTTCTCCTTTTTAAAGCACTATAAATCAGTTAGCTTGCAAAAAAGGTGGAGGGGGAAGAATGGTTGGGAGAACCATGGTGTTTTTTGCAGGCAGCAGTTTCTGCTGTGGCCAGGTGTTTGTAACCCAGTTGAATATTTTTTGTTGGAAGCATGAAATAGAAAGCTCTTTTTTTATTGTGTCTGCAGTTCAGCCTGTGTAACCTTCAGGATGCAAAGGACTCAGTAAAATTTTTCTTGTCCCTACCACAGGCCAGCCTCCTCCCTTCCCCAGGAGTCATAGAGAGTATTTAGCTTCAGCATCAAAGTACCTCCTGTTCAAAGGCTGTTATTATGTCAGTCTTTCTAAATACAGAAGTTGTTTGTTCTGAAAGACAGAAATAAGTATTGACCAGTTATCCCTGCATGCTTCAGATTCTCGGTGGAGATCGCAATGTGTTTTTTCACATTCCATTGGCATGTTTTTTGACAAAGCAAGTATTATTCATACATGTATCAATACTGCCCTAAACTTAGCTGTATGGCAATACAAATTGGTTCTGTTTTACTATGTAACAGATTAGTCAGCTGTAAATCCCGTGCACTGTATGGCTGTACTGTATTTTGAAATGTTAAATAGGTTTCCCTGTTTTCCAGTTCTACTGTGCCTTATTAGTTGTTGCACTGGACATTAGATTTCCTTTCTGTTTAGGAAAATGATCTCAATATTTTCACATTGAATGGCTTTTTTTTTTCCTTTATGAGCCCAATACTCTTGGGGACTGGGGGTAAATCATTCTTTTGTGTTTAGTAGCTTTTTCCTTGGAGTCATAAGCAGATGGAAGTGCCTCTCAGTGAAACTGGAGTGGGAAGTGAGGGTAACAACAGTCACTAGCTGACAAGGAGGGAGGTCCCTCAGAGGGGCTGTTTATAGAGCTGAAGTTTTTAGCTGACAAACTCAGATGTATTACATCAGTTTCCTGCTGTTCTGCACACTGGTGGGTGGTGGACCCAGTTTGAGGACTTTGCAGAACAAGTAGTTGACATACAAAAGCTCATTGTTCAAATGCCCATCTTTCCTGAAACCTAAAGAAGCAGTGTTATAAGGGGTCACTGACTGCAGGATTTATTTTGACTCCTTTGCAATTCAATCTGGCCCCTGCAGTTTTACCCTGTAGCTTTTGTCCTAACTGATGGAGTAGCACCACATTAATACTTACAGACAGCATACTGCTCCGAATGTCAGGTCTTTCTCTTAGAGAAACTCTGTTTTCTGTCCTATCCCCCTTCCCAGCCCTGAGTGGATTAGCTAATTTATACCGTCACTATTCTTCATGTTACTAAAAGCATTTAATTTATTTTCACTGACTTTCTGAATTTCGGGAAATACAGAAGATAAATGTTCAACAGAGGTTTAATTTCATTTTCTCATTCCTTTTGCTTAAATAGGGCAGTACCGAAATTTATGAAAAGGATAAAGGTGCCAGATTATAAAGACAAAAATGTCTTTGGAGTACCACTGCAAGTCAATGTCCAGCGCACAGGGCAACCTCTTCCCCAGAGCATTCAGCAAGCCATGCGGTACCTCCGCAACCACTGTCTGGATCAGGTGGGTTCTGCTGTACTCATATCCCACATGCATGCAGCACTCAGAGCCCAGCCTTCCATTCACTTCTACTGTTCCTGGGCCAGACTGAAAAAAGCAGGCTCAAAACAGGATAAAATAGATAATTAAGGCAAGGAAAGCTTGGCATGACATTAGAATCCATAGATGAGAAGCTAAAGAGTGTGCTTACATGTCAGATTTGCTGGACTTGTTGTAAATGTGTTTACTTTTATCTATATATTTAGGTTGGACTGTTTAGGAAATCTGGAGTCAAGTCAAGAATTCAAGCTTTGCGTCAAATGAATGAAAGTTCAGCAGACAGCGTCAACTACGAGGGCCAGTCTGCCTATGACGTAGCAGACATGTTAAAGCAATTCTTCCGTGACCTCCCTGAGCCTCTTATGACCAACAAACTCTCTGAGACCTTCTTACAGATATACCAATGTAAGTAGTGAGATGTCTGCAGCAGATGGCAAATGGTCATTTGCATGGGAAGGGTGGAACCTGCTAACACTGCTCCTCTGGTCAGTACACATTACATATGTTGGCCTTTGCCTTTCTCAAGCAGTTGTTACAGTTCAGGCAGCTCATAAAGAATGGATTTTTGATATTGTAGTTTTATAACAATTCATAGTACAAGTTCTTTTCATTTCACCTTTCTTTCTAGTTCGGGAACAAATATAAATCCCCCATCACTTGCTCTAAATTTTCATCTCTTCTTTGAGCATATTTGATATTATGGTTTTAAAATAAGCCATATCTGATGTGGCTAAGTAGATGAGCTGTGCAAACATTTATATGAACAGTGGTTGGTGCTTTTGAGGGGCTTTGCAAGGTTGCCAAAAAAATTATATTTTCTTGATAATTCATATTCTGTCCTTTACCACAATTGTTTGAAACAACGTTTAAGTTGTAAGCTTTTCTGTTACTGGCTTGTAGCTACTTTACCAGTAGGCACCATAAATGGAAACTGCTTAGAATGAATCACATTAAATAATGAAGTTTATCAACACTTGTGAAAAGAAATAATTAATCCTTCTGAGATGGCAGGTTCAACTCCAGCTGGGGAGGTTAGATAAGTTGAGTTCCGTAGACATAGTAATTTTGTGCTGGATCTTTCCAAACAACACATTGTCTTCCAGACGTTTTCTTCATCATTGTTTCATTGGGAATACTCTCACTTTGTAGAGTGGCCAAAGGTGAATTAATGTTCAGCAACCAGAACTCCAAAGCTTTTTGAAGTATTCATGGGGGTCCAAACTGACTGATGTACCATGGACATCTTGCCAGTCCTGTGGTTTCTCTCCCTAGCACCATCCCAGCTCTCTCCCCGTGTATTCTTCCCATTGTAGTACAGCTACAACAGAACTTACTGCAAAAACACCTTCTTTGAATCCTTCCTGTATTTTGTGCCTTTCTTTGATGATGGTTACAAAATGGTTACAGAAACTTCCTTCAGAGCTCTGTAGGTGGAGGTGACAGTTTAAAATTAAAACCTACGTACTGTTAATTCAGTGCACGCAGATTTTTTTTGTGTTTGGATTCTCAAGAAGGTTTATGGAGAAAATTAATCAGACTCTCCACTTCCATGCATATTAAACAGCAGCTCTGTGGGTTTAGAGCCAACAAAGTTTGGCAGAGCATTGCAGGAGTATCTGTTCCTTTCCTTTTGCAGGCGGTAGGTCTGAGGAGTCCCCAGAGGTGGTTGGGAAGTATTATCTCTGTGTAAAGCAAAGAACCTTAAAACAGATGTAAATTTTTCTTCCCTGCAAAGGACTAAATTTCCCTTTGCTTTGGTGCTATGCACCAGGCTGTGCACTGGAATTGTCTGCATGGGGCTTAAATGTGCTTTGAGCTGATTGAAGGGAGAGCATGGAAAACAGTGGATTTTTGCTTGAAACTGCTTTCTAAACTCACTTGCTAGCCATACAAAGTTGCTGAAGCCCAAAGTAAATACCAATTAAATATCTGGGTAGTGCCACGTGTGTTATGAGACATGCAGTGAGGGTGGTGGGGTGGTAATGATGATATAAATGCTCCAGGACTCAGACTCTGATGTTGTCTTCAGCACTGGCTTATTGGAAATCGCTTTATAAGAAGCAGATCTGGTCTGGGTTGTTTCAATTTTTTGTTGCCTTCAAGTTTGGAGGAGAAAGTCTTATATAAAGACACATGTCAAATTTTTCCAATGGTTGTTTGTTGTTCGTAACCAAGGAGCTGTTTAATGGTATGGGGCTTCACAGGGTTGACTTTCTTTTTCCACCACATGACTTTGAATGATCTGCTCAATAAAGCAACCCTCTGTGTTTGGTAAAGCACTTTCTGGATATTTTATGACATCAGTGTTGAAAAGGTTTGCTAGCCAATTACCTATTCTAAAATGCTTTCGTGTTTTAAATTTCTTTGAAAGCCAAAGAATTTCTAAATTGGCTGGACTGTGTTTGCTTGTTCCCTGCCTGACTCCAAGCTTCTGTCATTTTAGTGCATCTACAGGAGCGTGTAGCTGTTGGAGTTAAATCTAAAATTAACTCTGGCCTAGGCACAGCTTCTTCTTGCTTGCATTTCTTGTGAGGCAGGAAATAGCTGAGGGTAGTTAAACTATTGGGTTAAAAAAAAGATTCCTTCATGTTTCCTACAAATGGTATGCATCCTAAGGAAATCAATTCAAACTCGAGTGAAATATTTGAAGCTGGAGTTTGCTTTGGGATGTATTTAGCTGTGTGTGTGGAAAGTCAATGGGCTGATGAGAGAATTACTAATATTACACAGATGTGCCAAAGGATCAGCGTCTCCAGGCTATCAAGGCTGCCATTATGCTTTTACCTGATGAGAACAGAGAGGTCCTCCAGATTCTTCTCTATTTCCTGAGTGATGTCACAGCTGCAGTGAAGGAAAACCAGATGACACCAACAAACCTGGCTGTCTGCTTAGCACCTTCCCTCTTCCACTTGAACACCCTGAAAAGAGAGAATTCTTCCCCAAGGTATGTCTCTGGGAAGCAAGCTGCATTGCTGCTAGTCCCATACCACAGCTAGTGGTGATGTGTGACAGCCACAGGCATTGACCCTACCAGCTGTGATCACCTCAGACACCTCAGAGGGCATCAGATGCGGAACAGTTACAGAATCCTACCTTTTGCTGGAACTTTGTTATAATATTAGCAAGCTCATGGGAAGGAAGAAAAGGGGAAGGGGAGGATGAGGAGGGGATTCCAAAGAACATGTTTAGAGAAAGTAGCAAGGTTAGCTAGTAACACTATGATAAGATTTGCTGCAAAGTAGCACTGCTCTAAATCACCAGCACCTTTGGGAATCTTACTGTTTTCTTACCAAGCATGTCTCTTTCTCTGCATTATATAACTGGATTTGTGTGTGTGCTCTTTTCCCCTGTGAAGGGTGATGCAAAGAAAGCCAAGCCTGGGAAAACCTGATCAGAAGGACCTAAATGAAAATCTGGCTGCAACCCAAGGGCTTGCTCATATGATTGCTGAATGCAAGAAACTCTTTCAGGTAAAACACCTGTTTGCAAAAGTGATGGGTGGGCTATTGGCCAATGTGTCTTAGCTCTGCTGAAATCTGGGAGTGTCTCTGTATTTTGATGAGGTTTAATGCATGTAAATAGCGTTTTAAAAACCTCTGCAACCTCATCTGTGGGCATACAGGAATTAGAAGTAGTGTCGGAAAAAAAGAGTTGGGGTTTTTTTGACACTGGCGCTCAAAAGTCATGAGGCAGTTGTGGGGTTTAGCACATTTTTGTTACTTCCAAGCTTTGAATTTGAAATATATTTTCAAGCTTTTATTGTGCAGCCATGAGGGTCTGTGAACCTCAGCTCTAGTTACAAAATAAGAAGCTATTTCCAGGAATTTCAGTACTTGCTTTATACTTAAATTCCCAAGAGTTAGCAAGACAGGCCACAGAAGCATCCTGGAGCGTGACACTGTCAAAAGTGAGAGAAGGGTCTGTAGGAACTAAATCATGCTCCCTCTAGGGCCTGGGATGGAGAACCAGACAAGGCTCGAGTCCTGGTTTTCCTCACTGTTATCAAGTCTTTTCAGAGCCCTGAACTGAAGATGAGCCTGTCTCTTTTCATGCAGCTGACAAACTTCAGTTTGCAGGATAAACTGCTTTGGGAATGGATCTAGTTGTGTAGCAAAGGGGAATGCTCTACAGAAAAAAATAAGACACCCCATAAGTGAGGGACTAATTTGAGTTAAGTCAGAGTCACAAACTGGCATTTCTTCACATTGAGTGCTTGACCTGACACATAGTTATCCCATCACTTAAAAAAGGAGCATACCCATCTTTCTGTGACTGTTGAGCTGCTAGGCTAACTCAGTGATCTGGGGAGAGAACTGCAAGAGGATGATATCTCCCTTGTTGTCCTACAGATACCTGAAGAAATGAGCAGGGGTAGGAACTCCTACACAGAGCAGGACCTGCGTCCTCTCAGCCTGGAGGAGCTCAGGGGCAGCAGCAGCAACACTGAGCCTTCCGATTACCACTGCTACCTCCAGGACTGTGTGGATGACTTGCTCAAAGAGATGAAGGAGAAGTTCAAAGGCTGGGTCAGCTGTTCAACCTCAGAGCAAGCAGAGCTGGCCTACAAGAAGGTATGCACCCCGTCACTCATGCCACAGCTCTGGTTTTCAGCTCACTTTTGACATAAAGCTAAAGAGGGTTCATTGCACATCTTTACTTTGCAGATAGATTTAAGAAAAAAACTTTAGTCTTTTGACACAGTTGCATGCCATCTAAAAATAACATTTCTTTCAGCAGTAGTCAGCTAATATGCACTGATTTGTTTTCTTGTTTCTCTGGGCCAGGAATGTTCACTGTATTGAATTTGCATGCCTTCACTCATGCATGCACAGCCTTAACAAGCTGAGTGAAACCTCCAAGCACTGTCACTATGCAGGCAGTAGGAAAGAAGTTTCTCAGCTCTAATCTTGCATAGCTCAGAGCTAGCACAGGGAGAAATGTTTCAATGAGATTTTTAAAAAATGAACTTGGAAAATTAGGATACTGTTCTGTAGCATCACTGGAGAAGTTAACTAACATTTTGGAAGTCAGTGTGCAGATGCCTTTGGCTGTTTGGGAAACAACCTTAGTCTCAGCTTATGACAAGCTTAGTACAATATATACATATATGTGTTTGTGTATATTCAATTTTATGTATTTCTGTATTTAGTCAAAACTAAAATAGAAAGGAAAAGAAAGCTTAAGGAAGAGCAAAACTGAGGAATCTGGGCTAATTTTCCCCAGGTATGCGAAGGTCCCCCACTCCGATTATGGAAAACTACCATTGAAATTCCAGTGACACCAGAGGATGTTTTAAATCGTTTGCTTAAAGAGCAGCATCTTTGGGATGAAGATCTTATAGATTCAAAAGTAATTGAACCTTTGGATAGCCAGACAGATATATACCAGTATGTCCAGAACAGCATGGCACCTCACCCAGCCAGGGACTTTGTGGTCTTAAGGTAAGATTTTTATATGCAATGAAGTTTATATCCTACACATATGGCAGCCTTGCCTATGATTTCTCTATAGTGTAAGTTATATAGGTAAATATCTATTTCTGCCTGATATAAAGTCTGAATAAATGTTTCAATTACTGTTCATCAAATATAAGACTTTTGGTTTTCTTCTTTTTTCTTAGAACATGGAGGACAAACTTCCCCAAAGGAGCATGTGTGCTTCTAGCAACCTCAGTGGACCATGATCGTGCTCCAGTGGCAGGTGTTAGAGTCAATGTGCTTCTGTCTAGGTATCTGATTGAGCCCTGCGGGTCAGGAAAATCAAAACTTACCTACATGTGCAGAATTGATTTAAGGTATGAATTTCCACTTTGTCCTTTGATGATGGTAGCTTTTCTTGTATAGTTTCAATATAGTCAGCAGAAAATGTAGATGGTTCAACAGACTTTAGCTTGGCCAGTAGTACATACTTTTCAAAGGCATGCACACACATCTCTCAGATGTCACAGAAAGTTGGCTTCAGTGCACATCTAGCAGCAGGTATGGATTATTGCATTAGAAGCCTCCAGTATGTTCTCCACCATCACTATTGGTATATAATCCCATTTGCACTCAAGGACACCTTAATTTTAAAACTGAGCTAGTAAAGAGGGCCAAGATCTTACAGAACTTCTTGTAACTTTTCCTCACTGTGGCAAACTTAGTTTTCAGCAAGTCTATATATTTGTAGGGCTGAGCTGAGAAAAAAAGCAGTGCTAAGGAGATTTCTTAGTTGGCCATTTAACCAGCTAGATATGTATTTGATTCTGACTCAGAAAATGCATGCAAAGTTACTGGTACCTACTTCATCATTACTTTTTCTCCATGAAACAGGGGCCATATGCCAGACTGGTACACCAAGTCTTTTGGACACTTGTGTGCATCAGAAGTTGTTAAGATACGAGACTCTTTCAGTCAACAGAGTCCTGAGAGCAAGGAGGTAAAATCCAGGTGACTACTGAAGAAGAACAGCCATGCACTCCACACCTCAGCAACATAGACATTACCAAAAACTGAGACTCATCCGCTGCAGACCAGACCTGTGTACCATCTGCAACTTGTGTCATGAAGGGATGACAGCGTGAGAACTTGACTGTGAGCATTACTTTAGGACTGTGGCTGTACCATACACTTTAAAGCTGCTTCCTGTCTGTGTAAGGTCTATAGTGTAGGCCTCGACTGGAATACATAGGAGGACTATGCAAAAAATGTAAAAAAAAGTTTAAAAAAAAGTATTGTACTATTAGATGGTTTGAATTGCTTCTGAGAAGCAAATTTCTTTTAAGTGCAAAATATATTATGAAATATGGTGAAGGCTCATCATTCCCATGTGAAATACTTAGCTTTATGTACATACTCATGTCATTTTATTTGTAGTGCATTGAGGGACTGGTGTATCCACTGGAATAGTTGGTACTCTTCAATATGTTCTCACTGAGATAAGCAGAGAAAGGTTTGCACAGAGATTAAAGTGTGAATGAGTGTGTTAATGGTTGAAAGGATAGCAGAAGTCAAACTTGAAATGTGTCTGGTACACTGATAGGCAACCAGAGTGGATTTTAGTATGCTGGATGTAGTTCAGTATAGAATGGGCCTCCCCTGTGGACCAGGAGTAGCCATCCTTCCCATGTGCCAGTTCTGCATTTTCCTCAGCTCTAACCTTGCTAAAACCATAGGCAGATGTTACAAAAGGCTTGCTGTCCACTCCTTATCCAGATAGTCTTTAAGGAGTGATGACCAATTCTATAGCAATTTTAACTAAATATACTTTTGAGCAACATAGCAGCTTAGAAATGCCTATGTAATGGTGAAGAGAGACAATAACACCAGTTGTTTGTTAATTTGACAAAAGATCTTTGTTGCTTTCACTCCTACCTGCATTAGCTATAAGTGTTTTAATGAGCTTTTATATGTTTTACTGTATTCTAATGGCTCAAGAGGAAAAAGTCAACACTGGAGTTGTGGTGCCAGGAGGTGGCAGGACTCCTGCAGTAGCAGCTGGGGTGAGGTGGCTAGGGAGAGTCACACAAGCTCTCTCCCTTACTCTCCCTCCTTTGGTTTTTTCCTGAAAGCTGCATGTTAACATGAGTAGAACCTGCATGAGAGCAATTTGGCAGGTTGTATTTGGGGGCAGAAAGGAGTGTGCAGTTTTTTCTTGGGTTTTGTTGGGTTTTAAATCCTTTGGGATATTCCCCTCTCCTTGAGAATCAACTTGTATGAACTGTAGGAAGTCCTGAGGTCCTCTGGAGTGGTGTCTTTCTGTAGGTTTTACTGTAAAGGTAAGGATTTGCTTTCAAGGTGCAGTATTAAGTGATAAATGTGTTTTGTGGCTAGGGTATGAGTGAGTTGCAAGATGGAATCTTGACTGAGACTTTGTTACCATTGTCAGTATTATTTTAAGCTTTTTGATGAAGTTTTTTTTATAATGGCAAATAATGTAGTACTTCCAGTAACAATGTTCCTCATGAGTAGGAAAATCTTGTATATTCTTCTACATGAAACACTTTTGAATTTGTAAAATTGTATGTTGTACATACCATTCTATTGTAAACATGTATACTTGCCCACAGTGTACTGTCAAACATAGATTAAGCATGATAAAGATTATTTAAAATATACCTGTATTTATACCTCAGATATTCTTTTTGGGTTTTTGTACCTCAAGTATGTTTTCTATTGTAAATGTGTTTTACATGACTATGACCTACATGAGAGAAAGGAAAACGTTTAACTTGCTATATATGTCTGTACAGAATATACTCAATAAGTGCACTATTAAATGTTTAAAATTGGAGGAGGGTAATGGTTTTTATTTTACTCTGATTCTGCTTTCTACTCTCATAACCAGAGGAGTAGGCATTTTTCTTACTACTGATTCTTGACCTACTACAGCCAACTAAATAGCCACCCCAGCCTTCTCCCAGGCTGATATTTTTAGTATTGTTAAAGGTAGGTACCAAAGCAGCTTAAAAATTTTTGGAAGACAGGTCTTGAGACAGCTGAACAGAAATATTCCTCAGTCAATAGCTTCATACATGTAAAATTAAGAAGAAATCTCTTGCTGCTGTCTTGTGGAAAGGTGCTTTTGAATTTAACAGGGTGCTTAGCAGACTGCTACTTAATAGGCAGCTGTATACAATGCTGAAAAATTATTCACTGCTTTCCTGTTTTCTACAGATAGAATGAGGGCATGATGAGTTTTGGAGTCACAGGTTTGTTTTAAAAAATGCAAGTGTGAGAGAAATTTGAGGAAGTTAAAGCTCATGCAGAGAAACAAAGCCAAACATATATACAAACAACTGACTAAGGTGAAAAATGAAGCCAAAGATAGCTGTTAATTCAAGCAACTTGTTAAAGTTTTTAAAGTCTTAGCCAACAGAAATATAATTTGGGCATCTGAAGGAGGATTTTCCTTTGTGAGGTTTGTCTGACATAGCAGCTGTTAGGAGACCTTTCAGCTACTAACATCATATTCTCTCTCTGCCAGAGCATCCCAAAGTACTGATCACTATCACTTCCACTGCATTCCCCAGGGAGCTCTAAGGGATGCTGCTTCACAGACTGGTAAAAACAAACTTCTCGTTGTCATGGTAATAGTTCTCACACACCAAATAGTCTTTTAGAGAAGCTTTTTGATAAGGGACTCTCATTTGTTTAGCTCTTACAAGATCTTATTTCTTCCCGAGTCAATACTAAAACAACTTCACATTTAAACCAAAGCAAAACTAAACAAAAACAGGAGGTTTGTTCTCAGTTTTGGACACTTGGAACAAGCAGAGCTAATTTATTTTTTTTTCTGTAATGATGGTTTTGTTTGTGTTTTTAAGTATACTAATGTATGCCACTCCTTTGGCACTTCAGGGATTTACATTGCATTTTGTTTAAAATAGATTTAGGTTGCTTTCAAATTAGCATTTTCCTAATTATTTCTAAGACATGAGTTAATTTTGACTTCTAAGTAGCCTCAGCCTCCTGAGTATTTGTACTTTGACATCTTCATTTGCAGATGTCCATGTTGTAGTTGAACAACAAGTTTCCATGTCTGTATTTCTTATCAGGTGTCACTCATGGCAGCACTGGCTCTTGCTGAGATGCTCTCTTGCTCTAAGCTGTGGTTGCTGGACAGGGAGTTCAGGTTGGCCACTGCTCCATTCTAGCTGGGTATGACTAACTGCCACAACATGGGTCCAGCTTGCTCTGGGCTTCAGTAATGCTGAATTTCAGTACTTCTTTCTAACAAATTCAAATGGGAAAAGTCATGTTTTACTGTCACTCATCAACTCCACCAGTAGATATTTATGAAGCTGTAAACAATCAGTGGCCTTCCCCTTAAAGGCCAGAGATGTTCACTAGCACACATGGACAGACTGGGAAAGTGAGACTGAAACACAGCAAAGCAGGAGTCTGCAGTGTGGTACAATATCTTGAAAAGAGCAGGGCCTAGTATATCTTAACAGTAGTCTGTGCCAGGAGAAATTTGATATGAAAGCAGTATCCATGACTTGGGCTACATTAAAAAGGGTGAATATTCCACTTAAGGTATATGAAAATTAAATGTTATGCACAGTTCTTCAGCTAAGTGCTGGAAGCAGTGTCCTGAAATCATAAGGAATTAAAATAATGATAGTTTTAACAGAGTAATGCATTAAATTTTAAATTCAAAATGCTAATTCTTTCACCTGTGTTATACCATAACTTGTCGATATAACCATTGAGTGTATCTCTGAAAAGTTACTTCCAGCTACTTCTCAGCTGTCAACCCAGAACTATTTTATTTCCCTATCAAGGAAAGGTAACAATGTCTAAAGTGATGAATAGTGTAGCACATAAGGTGAAGTATTGATACTAATATGCAATGTTTGCACTGAGCACTCTCCCAAGCACTTGAGATTTGCTCACTGTCCCCTCTCCTGCACCATCCTGCTGTATTTTCCTGTATTTTCTGAGGTATTCAGAATGCTGCAAGAAATGAACTTTCAAGCTGAGTCCCAGAACAGTAAAATGCAGTGAAGTATGGAAAAGAATGTAAAGAAGAAAAAAATTCATCAGAAGAGAGTAAGGCACTGAAGGGGTACATTTATACAGAGAGATTCAACACACGTAGTCTGGCCACTAGACAAGAGGGATGTAGTAAATGTCTACTAGCACTGGAAGGTCATAAAAATACAGAAGACGAGTTCAAACTAGTTGAGTGGGTGTACAACTTGGGATAAAAATTTGTTAATGGAAAATTTGAAGCAGAAGGAAAGGAAAAGGCTTTTTCCACAGAGCAAGAGATCTTTGAGGCTGTGGGACAGTCTCTCCCAGAGACACAGCAAGAGCATAAGCCGTTTAAAACTGCACATGCTCAAACCCTGGGATCATTCCTGCATGAGCTGGAAGTTGCTAATGAATAAGTCTTGCTCTAAGAATTACAATGGAGGTGGTGGAGTGCAGTTTGCTTATGTTTTATTGAAGTGGATATTCATATAAATGAGAAGATGCAGTACCTTCCCACTATGGGCCAAGAGCATGAAGACCAGCATGGAGAGGTTACCACACAGCTGGGAGAGCCCTTTGCTTTTCTAACAGTTACTCCAAACCCAAAAGGGTCTGTAAGCATGGTTCCCCTGTCATAGAGGGACTAAAATCCATTACTCCATAGGCTCAGGGGGTTTTTGTTACTAGAAGAAAAAAGGCCTACAGCAAGTGTGTTGTGTATGCTTCTCTAGGTACCAGCATTCAACTAGTTACTTCATTAGCTCAAGTAATAAAAGGGTGATATGATGGATCTGAATATCACAGTTACTCTTAGAAGCCACATAGACATTTCTGAAGGCTTTATAACACTAAAAATAGAAAAGCCCCTTAGGAACAGATTTCTCAGTGAATGAAAGAATATTACTATTCCAAAAAAATCTAATACTCAAAAGGTAGAGTGTTAAAAGTGCCAATGCAGTTATGTATGCATTCCAGGGAGGGAAATTAGATAGGATTTTCCATGATATGATGAGATAACCATGTTACAAGCATACAGACAGGGCAGTATAGCTGAGGTGGCTCTGATTTGAGGAGGCTTATGCCTCATCTATTAGAGAAGTTGGAGGACTGTTAGCAAATGAAATAGGAATTTCAAGAAAGGGTGGCCTCAATTAAGACACTTGCATGTCACTTTAGAGTACTGTTATTTTGTAAAATAAGCCAGCTAGTAGCAGAAGTAGATTGTGTTCACAACACAGCTCAGACTAAGCTGGTGTGCAAGGTGTGCATAATAGAGGAAGGGTTCTTCTAAAAGAAAGAGGACCCAGTTTTGGCCAAACACTTCCAACATTTTTAATGACATAGTAGTCTGAAAGACTGATTCAAAACAGGAAGGTCATCTGGTCAGCATTCTCCTTTATTTCAAAAACAGTTAAAAGAAAATAAATTTCAGTCAAGGTATTGTTGTGGGCTGGTTAAACATGTATTCTTCAGCTAGGCTATAATTCCAGTTTATAGAAACATTGATGGTATGGTTAGCAATGTTGCTAATAGGCCACTTTTTCACCTCTACCTTTGGGGAAAGTTGTACAATAAGAGCATATTTTAAGTAGTCCATTTAAACATATGTAAAGGAATACAAAGATACTAAAATATTTGGTTTAGCTCAATCATTTAGTCTCCAGAATCATAGAAGCATAGAATCAACCTGGTTGGAAGAGATCTCAAAGATCATCGAGCCCAACCCTACCGTGGTCACCAGACCATGGCACTAAGTGCCACATCCAGTCTCATCCTGAAAACCTCCAGGGATGGTGAATCCACCACCTCCCTGGGCAGCACATACCAATGCCTGAGCACTCACTCGGTAAAAAATCTCCTCCTAATATCCAACCTAAACCTCCCCTGGCAGAGCTTGAGTCTGTGCCCTCTTGTCCTTCTGCTGGTTGCCTGGGAGAAGAGACCAATCCCCACCTGACTCCAACCTCCTGTCAGGGAGTTGTAGAGGGTGATAAGGTCTCCCCTGAGCCTCCTCTTCTCCTGGCTAAACAATCCCAACTCCTTTAGGCTCTCCTCATAGCACTTGTCTTTTCATTTCTCTCTCCCAAAGAACGTCTGAAAACCACACATGAGCTTTTACACTGACCTATAGGAATGCTTTTTTTTAGTTTTGGTTTTGGGTTTGTTGGGATATTAAAATGGTTTAGGGAATTTTACAGTGCCCTTTCACAGTTGCCCTTAACAGTTCTAAAATATGCAGTCTTCACTACAACTGCCCACAGGATAAAAATTCTTATTGAAGCCTTTGTCACCTACATAATTTATCAACTAGGGCATCTAAAGCATACAAGTGGTAAAGCATTCAGTGAAAATACTTCAAGCAATAATCCAAATGGGTTTTGAACATAATACCTCGGTGATATGCCTACAAAGCTAGAACTATAGTAAAATTGGTACTCAAGCAAGAGGAAGAAATTTACTGCCTATGAACAATTTGATTCAGCAGATAACAATGAAAACTTCTTTGTGATGCATAGAAAAAGCCTTTCAAAACCTTCTTAAAAAGAAAGGGAGGTTCATTAAGGTAATGTGTCTGAAAAATTGCACCTGACCTCCTTCTTCTTAGACACTATACTCTGTTATCTGAGACTGGGAGAAATGCATACAAATTGCTGAAACTGCAAAACTCTCGTGCTGTCTCCCGTAAATCCTCAGCAATGGTGAAGCATCTACCTCACAGTGAGGGGAAAAGCAGATAAGGATGTGCATCGTGAGAACTGACAGTAATTCTCTTCCCCTAGGGGCATCCCATCTCTGTGCCAGGCTCATCAATTCATAGGGTACACAGAATTGCAGAATCCGTTGGGGCTGGAAACAACCTCTAAGATGATTGAGTCCAACCATTGACCCAGCACTGCCAAGCCCTCCACTAAACCATGTCTCTAACTGCCCAATTTACCTATCCTTTAAATAACTCCAGGAGTGGTGGCTCCACCACTTTCCAGGGCAGCCTGTTCCAATGCTTGGCAATTCTTTCCATGAAGAAAGTTTTCCTAATATCCAATCTAAACCTCCCCTGGAACAACTTGAGACTGTTTCCTGTTGTCCTGTCACTTTTGACCCAGGAGAAGAAACTGACTCCCAGCTCACTGCAACCTCCTTTCAGGTACTTGTAGAGAGCAATAAGGTCCCTCCTGAGCCTTCTTTTCTCCAGTCTAAACACCCCCAGCTCCCTCAGCCTCTCCTCATAAGACTTGTGCTCGAGTCCCTTCACCAGCTCCATTGCCCTTCTCTGAACATGCTCCAGCACCTCAATGTCTTTCTTGTAGTGAGGGACTCATTGCTGAGCACAGGATTTGAGGTGCAGCCTCACCAGTGTTGAGTACAGAGGATCACAGCATAGAAACACATACTCCTGATAATGCAGGGCAAGTATTCAATTAAAGTAGAAACAAGCTACATTTAGAAGGGATCACAACCACTTGTGAGTTCCAGAATTATAATGGCACACACAGCAGAACTAACAGTACACAGCATTTGGTCTGCAAGCTCACTTATTTAGCTCTGAAAACACATTCAGTTTTGTTTGGAAGCCTTTTAAGAACAACCTTGAGCAATTAGAAAAGTTGAGATTTTCTAGCTAACATCTGAACCATAGTCTACAAGTAAATACATTCACATTTGCTTTCTTCCTCTAAGACAAGAATAAATATGAATGAATAAATAATGAAATTAAGATATAACTTTCTAGGTAAAGCACTTGCCTTGTGATGTTATTTGTAAACAAGACCAGATAGAATAGTTATTAAACTAGGTTCAATTCATCAGATTTCTTGTACTGGGGAAGGAGGAAAAGATGTGCCCCAACATCCTACTGGATAAGGCAAGATCGATGAGGGAATGAATGACCTGCCAAGAACAGTGATGGAGTTCAGAGGTCTCACTGCACAGAGGTTTAAGCAGGCCAGTCATGGCTAACAGACATGTTAGGCATGTGTTTGATAAAAACCTAAGCAAATAGCAGACCTGGCAAAGCTTTAAATGGCTAAAGTTTTAGGCTTGCATAGAACCATATTCCCAGTTTACTGCTAGAAAGAGAGGCCAAGCACTGATTCAAAAATCTCACCGAGTTGTCTGAGCAAAGAAGGCAAAACAAGCTGTTTTCTGGCACCATCAGCCCTGTTACAGAAGTAATTATTTTCATAATTTTAAATTTCATAGCTTGGAAATCCACATTTGAAATTCACTACTATTTTTTTGCATAGCTTGGAGACAAGTATATTTACAGAAGTTCCTGTTATTTTTCTTCAATTTCTGCACTAGCCACTAGGACTTATCTCTGGACATATTTTTCACTGGAGTCTACAGGAAGTTTCTTGTACTGTTGTCTGAACAGTCTTGGAATGGTCACAGTCAGAGAGAACATTTGTTTAAATTGATCAGCACAATCTGAGACATAGCATGATATTTACTGTGCTCTTTTTTATAATGTGCCATATAGCAAGGTAAACTCATCATACTGTTCTTTTTTAATTCCTTGAAAACTTCCACATATTTTTTACTGTTTAAACACTGTAATACTGGTGACAAGATTTTTCTATGAGGTTTTATACAATTTTTCTTTTCTTTTTTTTTTAAGCTACTTTCCTGTGCCTCCTCTTCCTCTCTTGTTCAATTGCTAAAACAGTTTCCAGAGCCAGCAGCTCTGTGTAGTGGTTTGTGATTAAAGAGTTGCTGCCAAATTTTATAAAGAATGTTCCCTGGGGCACAGAGGGGAGGGAAGTATTCTTCATGGCCTCTGTTTTCTTCCCATATTGTTTAACAAACAAGCAAACTGCCCTGCAGTTGCTCTGACCCCTATTTAGACATATCCCTTTCAGGCAGCCACACAAATGAACTAGGAAGGAAGTGCTGTCACAGCCCTTAGAAAAGATAGAGGGAAATAAAGGCAAACATTGTGTGTCTAAACAAACAATCTCACTCTGCTCTGTCCTTGTCTTCTGCTTAGTTCTGCCAGAAATCAGTCCCAGAAGTAGCAGTTGAGACAAGAGTATTTCCCATGTTATGCAAGACTTGGTTCCCCACCTGCCCATTGCCACTCTCTGCCAGGTTTTGCCCCAGCCTCAGAGACAAATGAATAACTCCAAAACCTTTGGTATAAATGGTAACTTAGACCAGGCTCTTTGAATTGCTTAAGCCTGTCCCTCAGTCTACTCTCCTACATGAACCTCATGCCCTCTGTGCCTCACTTTCCCTAGTTAGACTTCCCCAGAACATCAAGAGGAAAAAATATGATTTTTTGTGATTCAGTAATCATAACTTGAAATTGCAAGTTTTACAAGAATCTGAAACAAAAATATCTAGAGGACAAGCTGAGAACAAGCTTTCCTTTGAGCTGCTTCTTATCTACACACAACTCCAAAGAATTTCTAGATCACATTACTCTTGATAGACAAGAGATGAAACAGATGTGGTACCAAACCCCTTTTGTGATGGGGAAGCTAGAGCATAAAGGATTTTGGAACTAGAGATGCAACTAGAACTAGAGATGCAACTGGAATATTTGAAAAACAACCTTAATGTTGCATGCTATCACAGGAACAAGTTTTGACATATCAGGGTTGATAAACCCCAACAAACCCTGTAATTTAACAGATTATAAGGATGATTTTGGAAATATTTCCACATTTCTCTGGTAACATCCATTCATATTAGTAACCCAAAAGGGGTTACTGAACCTGAAGTCAGCACTAGCTAACAAAGACACACATTGCTGTAGGATGATGACCCAGCACAAACACTGCATTGCCTGCACACCCCTTGGCCTGCTGCAGGTGACCTCTGCTCTGCAGGGTTCTTCTCAACACAGCAAACCTTGGGCCACTTTTGTGCATGCATCAGCTTTAGCCTGACTGAAAGACAAGAAATCCACTGTCAAACAAAATGCTGATTGCAAGAGCAAGGTCTTCCTTGCAGTCATGGTTAAAAACATGCCAAACTCATACTAAACCAGATTTCAAGATGTCATTTAAAATTTGCCAGAGAAGTGCACAGGAGAGCAACCACAACATTTGGGAAGGATGTGTCAAGAGTACTGCTCTGTCCTTGCTCATAGCTCTTTGTTGATAACACCACACAGAGCAGACAGAAAACAGAGGTGGGTCTGGTCGTCATCATGCACAAACTGTGATATGTGCCTGAGGAGCTACTTATCATTGTGATGAATGTCATCACATTTAGCTATCTCCTTAAACAGATAAGACGCTGCAGGTTTTTGTTATCAGTTGTGCCCAGATTTGTACCATTAAACAAAAAATTGGATTAATATTTTTAAACCAATCAGATTAAGGTTTTATATCCATTATTGTGCTCCAGGGGGTCATAAACTGGGGTAAGAAATACATGTGTAGTGCAGTTGTTTCAAGCCATGAAATAGAGAATAGCCTATGAGATGCCCTTTGTGAGGAAGCATTTCCTAGGGTACCGCTCTCTAGGTCTCAGCACTCTGAAAATACTCTTTTCTTTCTTTACCTTTATTATTAATCAAGTACACTGCATGTGGTTTAAAGATTCACACTTCACAAAAGCACCAACAATTCCCAAATGCTTCCCAATCCTAGATAATATGTTCTGGTTGCCCTCTGTTAAACACCACAGGAGCAGGCAGCTGAGGCTGAGCAACAGCAGCTTCTGAGATCATTCACTGCTGCTTCTCTATGGCCACTTTTCGATCTGCAAAACTCCTGTCAGACCCTGCAAGCTCTCTTCTTCAAGCAGTTCTCCACTACTTGTGTGTTTTGTTTGGTTGTGACATTTTCTCCATCCTGCCAGATCCGGCACTGCAATCAGGTCAGGCTCAGACCTTGGTATCTCATTTCCTTCTGCTTTTGTCCATCCTGATCTTATGCAAAACCTCCCACAGACACACACACACAGCTCAGGATAGGTGCTTATAGATTGCATAGTGTTCAATCATGCTCCAAGGTAAGGGACCTGTCATCACCCTCTTGGAGAGCTCAAGTTCTGAACAACCAGCCTTTCCCCTAAACTGCATCCATTTATGCAAGAGGAGGGACTGTCCAGAGGTTTCCCTGACTGGGACAAGAGGAGAGCTTGATCAGCCCTTGATCAGAAATTATAAATAAGCCTTGCTGGTTATTTTCAAGTGTGCAGATTAAGTTACTAAACAAGGCACCCTCAAGTTCAGGATCATCAGTGGTATTTGTTTATTCCAAGATATTCATCTGTTTTTGTCTGTGAGAGCAAGAAACCATTAGCTTCTGATGTGTCTTATACCACAACCCACCTGTTCCTGGAGAATTGAGACCCACTCTGGCAATGAACTGGTGGAGCATCCTCTATTTCCAGCTTGGAAAAGCAGCTATTACAACTTGTGTCTAAATCTGGTGTCTTCAGAGAAGTCAGTTCACTCTCTATTACTGCTGGTGGCAAGTACTGTCACTCTTCATCAGGAGGGAGACCAACCTATGAGGGCACAGTCTCCTCTGGAGCTGCTGCCTACTGATACTGCTTGTCCAAGTGCTTGAGAATCACACGTGGACACTTCCCCACTGGTGCATCAGCCACTCTTCAACATGGTATTGTTAGGCCTAGTAAAAATAAATTTGGCTTTTAGTATCTCTTTGGCTGCAATGTTTCTTATGATGCATCAGTGATGGAGGGAAAATATCTACTTTCTTCCTTGGCAAACATGACTAAGTTTAGGCCTGCTGCTCCATGGATGGAGCTCTCTCTCAAGGCATCACTTTTTAAATTGACTCATCCTGTGCTTTGGGCAGTCAATTTCTGCAAGGTCATGCAGTGACCTCAGAAGAACAGTGACAATGCTGAGCTCCTGACCAGGCTTTTCCAGCAGGTAAATTTAACACTCTTCTGTGCATATTCTAGGATTTTAGGATTCAATCCTGTCGCCTTTAAAATGAGGAGGGAAACATGGGAAAGAACATTTTGTGCCAGTAGCTCTCCTCTGGAGAAATACTCTTCAAAAGCCAACTTTACACTATGTTTCACTTGTTGCCTGTCAGAACCTCACTCCCAGCAATATTTTTAACTTTCTTTAATCAGAATGATAGCTACACACCCCAATTCCACATTTTGCCTCACTGCCCTGCTCCTTCTGATGCAAGAGGGGCAGATGCCTGGCTCCAGCTAAAAGCAGATCAACCACTACCAGATCCCTCCTCCCATTATGCAATGGCACATGCAGTGGGGATGGCAATCATAGGCAGATTGACTTAGATTTAATTTCTGAAAAGATTTATTATTCAGCACCAGCCACATCTAATGACAAAGGAGCATCTTTTGCATTCCCTGCAGACAAACTCTGCCTCAAGAGGCCAACTGTTCCCTGGCTGGGACGTTCACTGAGGCATACAGAATAGTGATGGAGGAAGTGTTTTGTTAAAAGGTATCTCAGACTCTGTCTTGGTCATTTTTACCCATCATCGCTCTAGAGAGAATAAGATATATGCCCCCTGTGAGAGTTCAATGCAACACCTATAAATTAACACCAGTCCAGATAAACCTGCTGAGCTAGCTCAGAAGGTATTTATATCTGAGACAGATTCCTCAGGGAATTACAGCCTCCAAACCAATACAGTTGTTTCACAAAAAATCTGAGAAAAGCAGCTTCTTTCTAGGTCTCCTCAAGTATAGTGAGCTCCTTTCACTACAGAATTGTAAGTATGATTCACAAATGCAACCAGATAGCTGAAATAATTTCTGGTTTGTGTGGCTGCAATGCCATGTCCAAAACCCCTGAATATCACCAGCTACACAGTCGCATTTATATAATAAAAATATGGTGGCGTTAATAACATGTGCTGCCATGCTTCCCCAACTGTCAGGGCTTCACATAAATATAGAACAGCCTATAGATTTGTTTCATAGCCTTTTTATATCTGATTATGGCTCCAGGCAGATCATTGACTGTACAGACTTGATAATTAAGGCTCAGTAATTCTGATCAGTGGCCAATAGTCCCTACAGTGAGAGGCACATGATGGGTTTTCAGCTGCTCAGCATTTCAGAGTCTCACTGGCAGTCAGCTATTAGAAAGCTGTGCAGTACAAGGACAGAACAGCAGCCTCAAAGGAAAACAGCCAGCAAGCAATTCCATTCCAGCATCTTGGCAGGAGAAAGCATTGCCCTGAAGACCTCTATAGGAAACAGTTTTACTCAGATAGCTGCACAGCCACACATGGAAAGCCATAACTCCCACATGTTAAACTGAGGGCAGGGTCTGGGAACCAGCACTTCCCTCATGCCTCCATTTCAAACAAGTATGCAGCCATATGGTTTCTTGGGAACAAGTTAGATATACACAGAAAAACAAAGGAGGGTTCTTAAATTTCTGAAGTACATGTCATAGAAATAGCAAATAAATTAAACTTCATAAATAAAACCATTTTTCTGGAGTGATATCACTTAGGTGATAATTTCCACAGCAAAATAAAAGTTGACTGCAGCAGATCCCAAGTTTTATTCCCACACTTCACAGCCAAGGTTTCTGTCAACTGGGAAGAAAACACAGCTGAGCTAGAAATCATGGTTGTTTGTGAATAGCAGGAAGAGAACACAGTGTAATAGCAGCACTGATTCCAACACCAAAGACATCAGTTTTCAGTAGAAAAGCAATTTTAACACAATTACCTAATTTTGTTGGATTTTGGTTCCTGTATGTTTGTTATAGGCCAAGACACATGGCAAGGCAATTGTGAAGTCCCTCATGGGCACTCCTGGCTCAGCATGGGCTCCTTCCTACAGCCTTGCACTGCCACAAACCAATACCCCTACATAAATAAGCTCTAAGAACCTTTTGGCTGAAAGATATGTATGAGCTTGGTTTGAAATACATCAGTGTAAAGGAAGAAAAGTATAAGACTTAAAGAAGAAGTATGCAAGAGCTAAACAACTTGGTTAAATATCTGGAGGACAGAGGGAAAGGCACCACTGAATCTCCAGCTCATCTGGAAGAGCCTTCCCTAAGACACAGGTAACATTCAAGTCCCAAACCTCCCAAATTTACCATGCCAGAAAAAACAACCTCCTATTGGCTTGCAGCCAAGCTATTCAGACTCACAGCTTAGTGGAAGGGTGGCAGAAGCTAGTCCCTGGTGACCTCCAAAGCACAGCCTATGTTAGATACAAGACTTTCAAAATTGTTAGCATAGGTCTGCTATTAATCAGACTACCTGAATGTGTTTCTTGGCAATCAGTGCTATATATCTTCCAAAACTGCATGTTTCTGGGAAGAGTCTTCCCATGTCTGATGCAATGGGGAAACTTACCACTCTACTATAATTCCATAGGCAATATAAGACACTTCTAACATTTTTTGATCAAGTCCCTGAAGTTACACTATGAAACTGCTGGTGTGAAGGCTTGAAAGCACATTGTGAACACATGAGCTGATTTTATCCTTAGCTTCCAAGAAGGGAAGCTGAGCTGAATGAGAATGGGTGAAGAGAGTCACTGAAGGACAGCAGAGACATTGAACTAGCTCTCAGTTCCTCCTGCAAAGCCTTGCTGCTGCTTCCAGGTAGTGACTTTTTGAGTTCCCAGACCATGCTGCTTTTGACCTCTGCCAGCTCCACTGATGGCAGGCAGGAACATGGGCTGGTGTTTGGTTTTCTTCTGTTTTCTTCTGAACCATCACTTCTCTGGCACAAGGGCCTCAATCTTTTATTATGTAAAGTGACTGGGTACTTCATAGGAAAAAAAAGAGCAAACCAAAAAGCCGAAGGACTTTTGTAGCTGCTGTTGAGTCTGCCCATACTGTGTCTTGAAAAATTGCACAAACAGGCCCATAAAAAGATTCTGTCCTTTCTCTGTTGTACCAGAACCAATACTTAGGCAACAAAGAGCAATGCAGTAAGAACCACCATAAACTAGTTTTTAGATTTTTTGGGATATCTATGTTGAAAGACATCTTATTACCTCTAACAGATTATTTCAATAACATTCTCATCACTATAATGGTCTGATGGCTAGGTGAATGGGATAGCTGCACTGTAGTGAAAAAGGCAGTTCAGCACATGAGAGGAGTAACTTGCAAAATACCACACAGTGTAGAATATACAGGCTGGGTAATAAAGTTCCACACTGGTGGTTCCTTTTGGATTTCTGCATTGACAGGTCACACAACACAGCAGCCACAGACCCAAAGCAAAACAGAAAGCAAATCATACAGCTCTCTGGGCAGCCTGGAGAGCCAGTTCCTCTCCCCCACTGCCCTTATGGACATTGCTTACCAGTGAGGACTTCATCTTGTGTGAGCATAATTAGTACTTAACCCTTTCCCTGGTGGACATGGGATATAAACTGAATTTGTATCACAAACCTTCTGTTCTCTTTTAACAGGAACCACTGACATTTGCATCATGACCCCTTGATGCAATTTTCTCAGATCACTGTTTCCATAGGTACCCTGCCAGTCTTTACATGGCTGGGGTAGGGAAGGACCCTGAAACTCTCAGAGTAATGGTCTCACAGAGCCTCAGGGATTAACAGCCCTGATATACACAACTACCCAGGCAACCTAAGAAGCTGTAGCCCATTGGAGTGCAGCTACACATATGCAGCATTGCAATAAATGGTGTATCTGGAACACAGGCTCACACAAGGGTTGGGCTCTTTGGTTTTTATGAAGCCAGATTGAAAATGTGCTATTTTCCTTCTTTCTTCTTGTGATTTTTGTAGCAATGTCTGGTTCACTTTGTCCGGTCAGCAACTGGCTTGTTCTGCACCATCACTATTCTTTCCTGTCCTGTAGGTTCTTTGGGTGCTGCTCTCCCACAGCAGCTCCAGTCCAGTCAAGCCAGGCCCAAGAAGCAATCAGTCACATTTAATTGCCATTATGGCCAGTAACATGGGATGAAGGCTACCATCCAGACATATCTCTGGATTTCCTCTTCAAATCTATATTGGCACCCTCCTCTCCCTGAATCAACCTTTTCTTCTCTTTTCCTGTGCAGATGTTTCTGCACTCTTCCTGCACTCTCAACACCTTGCCCAGGGCCTTACCATGCCTTGCACTGTGAAAAGTACCATTTTCTTCTAGCGCAGTGGTGGAAGTTCAAGGGCCTAATGCTTTGGCACTTTCTTGAAAACTGTTGGATCCTGTCTGAGGCACCTTCCCCTTGAAAGGATCAAATCCTGTTGCTGCTGGCTCAGGACTGACATGAAATAACCAAGTGGTGTCACTATAGGTAAGGTCAGACAGACATTCACTTGCTTCCTGCTCTCCCCTTTCCATGGAATTGTTTGCCCATGGACCAGCTGTATCAGTGTTGGAGTTTATGGGTGTTTTCTTGACTGCTGTTAAATGGAAAATGCAAAGCAAATGAGAAAACATAGAGGCACAATTAAAATACAAAAGTCATCCATTTGATCTCATTCTTTCAAAATACCTCTGGTTGGTACTCATGAAAAAAAGTATTTTTATAGCAAATTGGCATCTGTGTTTTGCTCTCGAGCCTCTTCTGCAAACACAGTTTATTTAACCAAAGAAATAGATTGCCTGACACCTAGTGGAAAACTAAGGTTTTCTTCCTCTTATTCAGTTGCATGAAACACTTTAGGCAATATTTAAATCGACTGTGTACATATTACCATTGTTGTAGAAAACAGTATTATTACCAGATCATCGGTATTTTATCTCTATTTTATTAGTGTATTCAAATATTCAGTATTTATCACACATAGGACAATAAATAAGAATTAATTTTAAATACATACAGGTACTTTGTTTAATGAAGGTGCCTGGTATTAAACCAGGCCAAGTATTTCTCATCCTAACACTGAGCAGATCAGTAACACAGCTCTGGGACCCCTAAAGTCCTAATAAACAAACATAAATTTGTTCTCAGAACTAACTGTCTTCTGGAATTGTTGCTTCTACTAAACCAGAATTACTGTTTTCCTTATTAATGACTTATGTGTAAATATTTAAAAAGTGAAAATCATGTTTTTCCCTAAATTTTGATTTCTAATGGCCTTAGAGAAGTTCATCATAAGGTATCATTAATCTGACTGACAATAAGAATGCGAAGACGATTTTGCTTCCTCATTAGGATTTGTAGATGCTTCAGACTCTCAGTGGTCGCCTAATGTTCAGCATCTGTGAAGGGATTTTGCAATGCAAGACAAATGCCAAGCATAGCTTAGCTGACTGCAGAGTTCCCACAGACTGATGTAGGTAGCATCACCATACGTGCTGTGACTAACAGCCTCGCTCGGTGCAGTGCTGTGCTTTGCAAGCCTCGCTGAGAAATCACTTTACAAGGTCCAGCTGGAGAATAATTAAACAAAAGGGATTCTCTTGCAGACAAAATCTCTAGATATAGTGAGAGGCTTTTGTATTCAGTTCCTTAGAACAGCACATCTGTTCTCCCAGTCCCCCTCTCTGTACTTCCCAAAATAACCTATCTAAACTGCCAGATCCCTGTTCTGTACTCCTCTGCCTTGCCCCTTGGTCTCAAATGAATGACCTGTATTTTTCCAATGAGAACTAGGCAATAGAGTAAATAGCTGAGAATAAAATTGGATACACAATTTAATATTTAATTCACACCCAAAACCCCCGGTTCTGAATGTTAGGTTTGACAATGATTATACAACTGGATCGGAAATGACCTTAATATACAGAAGTTATTTTAAAGCCAAGATTATTTAAGGCACTCTTGCACAAAAGCTAATGTTCCCACATAAAATCACGCACTAATGACCCCGTAAAAGATTCTGAATTCCAACCACATGGTGATCAGGTTTTAATTTTGCCTACCAAATAATTAATTACATTTCATTGTAGAATCAGTTAGCCTTTATGTTCTCATTCCAATCTGCCAATACAATTTTTAAAAATTCAGAGTTGCAGTGAGTCAAATATTAAAATTTAAAAGTTACTTAAATGATAATACAACTATTCATATTTCTACAAAGAAAAACAAGTACTTTTGATCATAACTGTAGATCATCTGTTTGCATTTTGTCTTTCATAACACTTAGACTCTTTCAATTGGCCTCTAGCTGGATATGGGAAAGTCATCTTTTTTTCTGTAAAGTTTTTGTATTTGTTTGGGGTTTTTTTCAGTTTGGCTCATTTACCATCTCTCATTTCCCTCTGCTCCTACTTTTGGTCTCTGGGAACAGCAGAAACCACAAAATGTTTTTGATTATCCACTTAATCCCCTTAGGCAGTGTAGTGTCTTTAGTCTGGACTTCAGTGAAGTCTTCAACATTTATTTGTTGAGCTTTTAGTTCTCAATTAAAAAATACATTGAGAAACTTCCTGTGGTCTCTTGAATAGACTCTTGGCTGGTTTGTATGAGACAAAACACTGCCTTATATTTCATGTTCATATTTTTTCTTCCTTTCCCTTCATAATTTTTTTTAACTTATTTACTGAGTATTTCTTTAAATGTGACATTTGACTGTAACAGCACTGTTACAAAAATTCCTATCTATTGCTTTTCCATGCTGTCTTCCATTTCTGAATCCTTTTGATTTATTCACTCAAGCCTTTGAACTTATTCTGAGGGGAAGCTGGCACACAAATGCAGGAGATTGCTATGACATCAACAGCAATGACCTCGGCCTCAGCAGAAAAATGTCACTTCACATTATTCTCTGCACGTAACCAGCCAATCCAGAAACAACCCAGCTTTGGTACACACAAACTGTAGGAATCAAACTAGATGAAATGCAGCCCCAGATCGTGTGCTGGGGTTTCCTTGCTTGTGTTACCTTTCTTTATAATCCCTGTGTATTTAAGAGCAGGAGTCTGTAGCAATGATTGTCAGACTCTCACCTCAATGTAACCAACATGGCCTTCAGTGAACATCTTGGAGAAGCCTATGCTACCAAACACCCCTGAACAAAGATGCAGCTTAGATATGGACCATGATGGTGGTTGAACATCACCATCACTGATAGCACTCCTCAAGGGGTGAGGAGGGGACTATGAGTGTCACTGGTGAATGGTGCAGCTCTGACTAGGAGTGTCTCCCCAGTGACATCCAGTCGATCACATTTAGAATTCTGGGAATGTGTACTTGTCTCCCCCTTTTTAAATCCTCCTTCCATTCCCTGGTTTCACATAGGCATCTTATGGCCTGATCAATATAGGGAATAACCCTTTTGACCCAAGTACATGAAAATATAACTTCCCCTTACTTCAGTTTCATGTGCCAGCAATCATCATCCCTGAAATCTCCATAATTATTATCATGAAGTGGTATTCAATGCACATGACTTTTTGTTTATTTCAAACAAATGAGAATGTTGGCACTGTTTATGTAGCTGCTGTATTAAATATTTTTTTGTATTCATCCATTTAAATGCTTAATTTTTTTGATACTTTGTCTTCAGTGAGTTCTCATTTATGCTTCCTTATTCTCAATAAACCAGAGCCTAATACATTACCACAGAGACTTGATCCAGTGGAGATTGAAGGGCTCATGTGGATAACCTGCTCAGAAACACTAATGGTTTGTTTAATATTTCATAGATATGTCAATCACAAATTCAGTTCACATTTGAAAGGGTTCTTTGTGCAGCACTACATCACTTCCATTTCCTGTAAGGGCTTTATGAGAACTGAAAGGCAAAACTCAATCTGAGGACACAAGGGGGTGCATACAGACATTTCCCTATACTGGCTCCAAACAACCTGCATTCCAGCAGCATGCAGGCACTCTAGGGCAAAATTCCCATTTAGGAGGTTGACTCAAACACTAGTTAAGTCAATGGATGTAACTCAAAGCAAATTCAGGTACAGACTCACTGATTTTGCACAAGGAGATTTCAAAGGTTTCCTTTACTTCAGCATTGGGTCTCTCCAGATGAGTCTCAGGTATTTCTCATGGCAACTAAAAATATGGATGCAATGTTTAGGTGCTTTGACTATCCAGCTCAAGGAGCAGGTGAAAACATGACACAGCCCCAGTCTGCCCTTCGCACCCAGATTTTTATTCTTATTTTCTCATGAATCTCAGGTAGAGCCAGGAGAAAAAGGGACTTGTGTGTGCTTGTGGATCACCCTACAAGTGACTCTAGAAACACTCCTGGGCAACTGTGGCCAAACATTTTTTTCCATTATTAAACTGACTGCTCTACTACATATTTAAACAGAAAGTAAACCACCCACTCTGAACCACAGAACAGAAAATCTGAGGGTTAGGAGGCATTTCTGAGAACAACCAGGGAAGTCAATGGAATACTTTGAATCAGATTTTGACATAATTTCTCCCAAAATCAGGTCAGAATTCACAGGCTTGAGCAACTTTCTATGACTTTCAATGTGGTTCTCCTAGTACCTTCCCCTTCTTCCCTATTCCCTCTATCCAAATATGCCCTGGCTGGCAGCTCAGTTTTACTGATGGTATAACTCTTTCTTCCTCACTGTCAAATTGTTTGTTTACCTTTCAGAAATTGCACCAAGTGTTCCTCACCATTGTACTGTAATGTAACTAAAACATTTAATATATGTAGGGGAAAAGAGAAAACTAAAAAAGGTTACTTCAAAATATATATATACACACACACGTATATTTGTACCTGTTCATTATTTAAAACTATTACTCAGGAGTTAGAGTAACATTTTTTAATGGCCCAGTGGTCAATGTTGGAACTGTCAGTCTTTGTAAAGTGGAGAGGGCCAGAACCCATGAGGCAGTGAGCACTCTTGATGGTTATTGATGTTGATAGGAGCTGCTAGTGCACAGTACAGGCAAATGACCTTCATCAGGCTACACCACTGAATAAAACACCAATTTAAACCAGCCTGGAGATGCTGCGTGCAATTAGCTCTCTATTAATTTTATCACTCTCTCATCTCTGCTGTTCTCTTGGACACAGTGGAGTGTAGCTTTGGCCAGTGAGCCACAGAACAGTCTGCTTCTCTCTTTTTAAGAGGTTTAATCTCATCTTGAACAGTTTTTCTTTTTCTGCACTAGAGCATTTGTTCTGCCCAAGTGGCCAATTCCTCCTTTCACAAGAAACACTTTGTTCAGAACTAAATCTGACCATCCTCTCAGTCCTGTGGTAAGAAAGCAGATATGGGAAGGGTCAATTTATTCTCAGGAATTCTGACTTGTAGCACAGCCTCTTCTAGAAAGATACAGAAGAGAGACACAGAAAAGAACATACTATTGCCTCATCAAAACACCTACCATGAATTTCTCTTATTTTGACCCTGTGCAAGAGGAACACCAGCTCTCCATCTGACTGTGCACACACAGACTTCTTTGTTACCACATGGGTAAGAGGTGGTATCTTCAGCTTATTTCCTTCATCATATTTTCTTTGTCTCTTTTGCTTATGACAGTTTCAAAATGACTGAGAGTCACACAAGAAATCTTTTATTCATTCTGAAAAGAGAATTTTAGGTGTTGGACAAACAGCAACAACTTAATATTCTGCAGAATTCAACCTACTTTGTCACAACTGAAGAGGGCAACCTAATACCATCTCACTGCTCACATGTCCACTGTCCCATCCACATCAAAGCATCAAAATAATCCCATCCCTCACCAAAGCAGAGTGCAGCACCTTGTCAACAGGGCTAAAGCAGATGAAGAATTTATAACCAATAATCTTTTCAAAACTGGGAGTGCCACACAATATCCTTTGTTTTGCTTCTCATTTCCATTTCTGCTTGGATATGATCATAACTGCTGAAGCACCTTCTACTAGGGTTTTTTTTTGGTAGTGGTGGTAGTTTTGGCAGGAAGGTGGTTGGTCATTTTTTATAAAAATAGGACTATTTGGATTCTGCTTAAGACAACTTTTCTCTGTTGAGCCCTGGGAGAATCAGCAGGTGCAGGTGTTGAATTGCCACAACAACAACAAAGGCACCTGCTGCCCTCAAGCACCCTGAGCTCTAGGAAGATGTAGGCATAGCTGAAAGGGTTCAAAAGGCACTTAAGTGAAGACAGTGATGACCAAATAACAGCTGGGGAAAAAAAAGAGCAAAAAAGAATTCTATGTAGATGTAATGCTACCTTTTTTACTATTAAAGTGCCTCTAATCCCCTAAACTGAACATTATGATTCTATGATGCTTTGAGGTATTAAGGTACATTTTTTCCACTTTTGTCTTCAGCTGTCAGTTATAGAAGTAAAAAACCAGCCTGGATGTACCACCACAAACAGAGATTTAAGGTTAAGAATGAGAAATACCTACATATTTGTGATAATTTGAGGTGCCACTGCTATAGTTGTTGTTTGGCTGCATCTATCTGAATAAAAATGAGGACGGCTGGAGTCTTTGGAAGAAAATGCTCAGAAAAAAAAGAAAAATTAAATTAGAAATAGAAAGAGAAACACAATAAACAGAAATAGTGGAGCTCTTGGTTAATAATCAAACAAAGGGGGGCTGTAAAATTGCATTCATCTGAATGCAGAATGCTAAATGTATTACTACTATAGTAGCAAACCAGGTATCTAGCACTTCACTCAAGGCAGATTTTGAAATTTGTCAAAGATGCAGGAACGTGCCTGGTACAATGGCATGCACATACTTAAGGGGGAATCTCAGAGCAATCCTTTTGTTACTCTGGATAATAATGATAATAAATAATAATAGCAAGCCATTGGGATCCATTAAACATTGAAAATATGCATCTTTTTGTGCCTTTATACTTGTTTACATCTAACACACAGCCCTTTCTACATATAAAGCTTTTATTAATGCAACTAAATTGGGAGAGGAGGTAACTAGGTAAAAGACCATGGGTGCAGTTGTGCAAGGCCAACTAAACCTGAGCACATTGAAACACTCAGCAAGAATAAAAGAAATCAAAACAGAACATTCTGTAATGAAGTGGTGGAGACATGAAGAAAGGAAAAATTGTTATCTTTAACCAATCTTCCTCTGCATATGTCTAGCCTGGGAAGTGTACAGGAAAGAGTACCCAACTACAAGTGGTGGGAAAAAAGTACATTCCTCCCTCTGCACATGCTCGTGAACTAAGACAGCAACTAGACCCTCCAGAAAGTTAGTGTAGTCAAAACAGGGATCTCTGCATATCCCAAGAGTATTCTGCAGTGCTGACTGTGCTTTCTCTGCTGTGATTGCTCCCATCTTTGTTATTCCCCTTCATTTCTCCCTATGCTTCCTATCTTTGCTCTTTTTGCTTAGCCTTTCTCAACACTATCAGATATAATTCATTCCCTTTTCATAAAGACCATTCCATATCCCCCTGAAATTACATTTGTCACAACCCAATCATCCACCCTGTGTTCATACTACTTTCCCATGATCTAAATACTATTAGGTTACATACTCTGTACTACTGGGCATGTATTAATGCTCATCTGGATAGCACTTCATTACTATCAGGTCCTTAGTCATTATCATAACAAACATATCAGTACAATAAATGATATTGTAATTGCACAAACACAACAATCACTGCAACTGGAAAAGCACTTTTCACACAGTATAGCTGTAACCTCACCAAGGAATTGAATAGTTCTAATCACATTTTTCTTTTCTGATTTAAATTGGTGCAAAAAAAACATTGACAATCCTGAAGAAATATTTTGATGCTATCTTCCACCACAAATCTTAGTCCTGGATGACTGCAAATAGATCAGAAGGAGGAGAAAATGTAGCTCTGTGTCAATTAATTCTGCAGAACACCTTGTTTTTCTAGCAGCAACAGAACATATAGTATTGACATAGTTAAAAAACACATTTCATCACCTTTATTTACCTAGTTCAAATTACCACATTTATGGCTAGATTGACTATGGTTCTCTAAAGTAAAGCCAGACTCCCTGGCTTCACAGCAAATCACTGTGCTTACCTGTTCTGCATCGTGTCCCTGTGGTCTAACTTACCAAGCAAACAGCACTAACAATCTTCTCAAATTTATCATTAATTAAGAACTTTCCAAGACACAGGTTTTCTGATGGCTAACATTTTTTTGTTTTGCTAATCTGAAGACAGAGAAATTTTGTAGTAAATTATATTTTAACCAAGTAGGACTTATTTTCTGTTGAATACTAGAGACTGGACATAGAACTGATTATACAGCAGTACCTAAGCAAGGTTTTGACCAGCAGATTGGAAGGTAAAATCACAGGTAGCTGCCAGAATTCATTCACTGTAAGAATAAGAAATGCTGAACTCACAAAAGAGAAATGCAGTTGTATATATTTAACACAGACACGCTTCATTTTCCTAGAGTACCAAATACTGTACTGCTGAGTAGTCCCAAATCCTGTAAAAGTGCTGAACAAGAAACTGGGTAGACCAATAGATTCCACACAATGTCAATACTAATCCAGCCCAACAGTGATACAAATTCATTCTGATGGAGACATGATGCAGCAGAGAGAACACAGAATCAGAGCCATTATTTCTATTCAGAATTAATTCAGGTGGTTCAGCAATATTCTGCTCGTAGAACACACACAACTCTTCCCTCAGCATTTAAAACTGCTCATAAGTAACCTTTATACAAATGAGTACCAGAAAAGAATCTGCTAGAATGTTTATAGCTTTCATTCCTCACCTGTGATTTTAGAATTCCTACATGATAAACTTGGAGGAAAGTAAAAAAGCCACTGTTAGGACCAAAAAAAATATGACACTTCTTCAATTCTAAGATAAATATTTTCATGGATTAGGAAAAAAAATACAAAATGTCATTTATCAAAGATTGCAGTTTTATTAGTCCTGCAAAAATGTCTATTCAATTGTGTATTTTTTTAATTGCAATTGTGGTGCCAAACAGTAGGACAAGAGGCAACAGGCAGAAACTGATGCACAGGAAGTTCTACCTGAATTAGTTTGTAAAAAACAGAGCATGTTTTCTCATGTAGTCAAAACTTTTCCATGTGTCACCTATTGCTAGATAAGCAGCTTAGAAGAAATCCTAGTGCACTAAAGTCAGAAGCAGCTTCTCGGCAGAACTGAGATGAAAAAAACCTGGGGTTTATTTACTTATTTATTCATCTACTATAGACATTCCAACACTATACAAACTGGGAGAAGAGGAGGCTCAGGGGAGACCTTATCACCCTCTACAACTCCCTGACAGGAGGTTGGAGTCAGGTGGGGGTTGGTCTCTTCTCCCAGGCAACCAGCAGCAGGACAAGAGGGCACAGACTCAAGCTCTGCCAAGGGAGGTTTAGGTTGGATATTAGGAAGAGATTTTTTACAGAGAGAGTGATCAGACATTGGAATGTGCTGCTCAGGGAGGTGATGGATTCCCCATCCCTGGAGGTTTTCAAGCTGAGACTGGATGTGGCACTTAGTGCCATGGTCTAGTGACCACGGTAGGGTTGGACTCAATGATCTTTGAGGTCTCTTCCAACCTGGTTGATACTATATTCTATTCTATTTAACATCTTGCAAGGATAGTAAGTGTCTGTTGTAAAGAGAACAGACACCTTTCATTTCTCAGTTTACCCCAAATTTCATCAGCCTGCTTGACTACACACCGAATATGCCACAGACTGCAGAAGTGCAGATAACACAATCAGGACGTTCCTTCTCCAGTCAAGTAAACCCAGCTATCAGTTTAGATTAATAATATTAAATAAATATTTTTATATATGTGTAACAGAGTTTCTGCATGTTTAGGGATGAAGTTTCAAAACTCAATATAGGATGATAATAATCTACCTCTTTCTTAAATACAACCCAAACTCCATGAGCACTGAATATCCATTAGCAAATCTTATCTGGAAGCAATTGACTTCTCTTCTACAATATTTAAGCTCCTCCAAATTCCCAACAGAAGAGGCAGGCCTCACCTGCCTGACACAAGCACGTTGCAAACGAGGTGTGGAACTCAGCAGGATCCATGGGTGCTCTGGCACTAAGCTTCTAAAATTGGAGCCTGAGGATGCAGCAGGTGCAGCCCCCTCAGCCAGGAGCATCTGGACCCAGTGATGCAAGGAATATTGCCAGTTTTCTGAGGTATGGCCCATACACAGTGCCTGAGAGTCACAGCCCCGGGATGTATTGAAAGTAATATTTAAAGTGGAATAACATTTCAGAAGTCTCAGATGTATGGTTCTTTGGCCACATTTTTATTTTCCAAGGCCCTTGGGGAGTGCAGGTGGTACAGATCTGAGAAGGATAAAGTACAAGGATCCCAAGCTATGAGGAAGACAAAATTACTGTTCTACAGACATTGCTCCAGTAAATAAACCCAGAATACATTACTATGTGGCAATTAATTGTTGGGCAGCTCTATCAAAAAGTACTTAGCACCATCAGGGCTTTCTATTAAACAACCCCAAATCCATCTACTTCTGCAGCATAGACTGGAAAAGTTTGGCATTTCACTCCTGTTGCCTTGTACTCAAAGCTATTTGCTCAATAAGGTGGCAGACATGGTAATTATGTAGGTCTCTAAAACTGCTGTAACAAAAGGGTTGATCTCTGGGGTGAATCTGTGCAGCTCCACTAAAGGTGATGAAATCACACCCTCCAAAGATGTGCCCTGCACTGCAACCACTGACTACACATAAAGCCTAAGAATGGAGCAGCTCCATGCAAACCAGGCAATTATCCTATTCCAACCTGCTTCTGTTGGCAGTTCCACTACTGATCTTCTGAATCCAGGTGCTTTTTTTCCACAGCACATGTAACTTCACATCCCACTGAGAGGTATGAGATTATTCCAGTGTAAAGAACAATATGAGGGCAACTGCTACAACATAGTACAGATGGATCATGATGGGGCACCATGTTCATGTAAGCAATCAATTATCATTTAGGTCTCAAAAGATTCATTTAAACTACAGAAGACAGGAATTTGTATATTATGTACAAACTACATTTATCCTCTTCCTATCTACACTATTTTACACACTGTTTAATATATATTCTCATGTTAGTGAATAAGAAGAGCAAATATGACCAGTGACCAGATATGCACTGGATTTTTATTATTTTATCTTAGCTTCCCAGGCTTATCAAAAGAGATATATGTACCTCAAGTATTTGATATTTTATAACCTTTACATAATACTGACACTCTCACAAATCCCTGACTTCTATATACACATAACCAATGCAAAACTACAGCAAAGGAAATTAAGATAAAGTATTTGTGAGAGCTAACACATAAAACTTAACCTGCACTTGAGAAACAAATTATTTAAAAAATAAAAATCAAAAATACTGTTCAAAATCTGTTCTGTCATTTCCTCCTGAAGGCAAACCTCAAATGACAGAATATGCAAAGCTTGGTTTGTACATAGGTTTTACCCACTAATAACTCCATTCCCAACCAAGTGGTGCTGGGGCCATGCTTGCTCCCAGTTCTGCAGAATGCACTCTACCAGGACACAGTCAAGCACAATTTTAGCCACAGCATCTATGTTGAATTTATAGAACTTCAAGAACAGGGAGCAATGTGACACACTTTAAGCATTTGAAAACAAAGACTAAACTTTCTACTGAGAGGATATTTCTCATGAAAGATGCCCTGATCCTTGTCTTGTAAAAAGGTTTTATTTCTCAATAGAAAATTATATTTTAAAACACAATTATTTGCTAAAAGCAATATAAAACTCTCCAGTTATAATTTCATAAAAGTTTAACAAAACATAAATATTGTTTACCACTTACATTCCTATATACAGGCTAGTTAAATAGGCAGAGAGATAACAACTCAGAAATTAATGGCACACGACTACAAGATTCAAATTCCATGTCACACTGCACAAACACAGTAACACCAGGAGCAGCTTAAAATCCTCAGTCACTGGATTCTACTTTGTTCTCTTTACAGCTATGTTCCTCTTCTCTCTGCAATAATGCACCAGTTTCCATGGTCATAGCAGGAAGAAAGTATCTGAAGCTCAGGCACATTCTCTTCTACCAGAGAGCACAGCTCCCCTTCCCGAAAAACATGGTAATAACGCATGAAGGCCTTTGTATCCAACATGACATCGCTCTGGTCCCCAACAGACACTGCTGAATCCAAGGCTGAGTCAGTGGAATCAGTTGTGGAAGTTCTTTTGAAAAACTTGCTGGCATCAGACTTACCAGCCCCATCTTTATTACAACCACAGCTGCAGTCTCTGTCTTCCACTGGGCCATTTATAAATGAAGCTTCATCATCCTTGCTCTGAGCTACACTTTGGTGTCCTCCATTTAAACTTAAATCCTTCAGTGCATCTGTGGCTGGTGACCACTGTGGTTTTTTGAGAGACAGGCTTTCCATGAACACATCATCATCATCATCTAAACTTTGTTCTTTTAACAGTGTCCCACGGGGACCTAAATCCAAACTACAGTGTCGTGAGTGCTGAATGGGTACAGTACTGTTTGCCCATACTCCTTCATGTTTCAGGTGCTTCATTTTGTCGCTTTGCTTTCTCAGGGCTGATTCATCAAGGGATCTGGAGAAAAACCATGAGCGGAAAGATTTTCCTAGAGCACTGTAAAATCTGTTTTCTTCTTCAGAAATTTTCATGCAGCAGGCTCTGGATAAGCAATGGTCTGTATTGTGGGACTGTTTTGACTCAGTTTCTGACTGCAGGTTGGTTTGGTAGCTGCACTCAGAGATGACAAGCTGTGCAGGGTGTATGCCTTGGCCTTTTGCAGCATGCACAAACTCACCCTTATCTCCAGATTGGTTCGATTCTGAAAAGTGGCGTGAGCATAAGGCCTTGTTCCATGGAACCAATACGTCTTGTTTCTCAAAGCGACGATTCTTCTGTTCCATAGCCCAAACATAAATCATTATCTGGCCCCCAGGTATCAATACCCTTGCCATTTCCTTGATTGCTTTGATTCTTCTTTGTTTAGTTGAGAAATGATGGATCACTGTGAAGCAAAGAAAAAGCATTATGTATTGATTATTAGTAAGGACAGAGCATTTTCATCTTCAACCTGTTCTACATGTTTAATCATTTTAGTTGCCACATCCCAAATATCACTCACTGCAAGTCAGCAACAGAGCTGAATTTCTTGGTACCACAGTGCAAACTTACCCCAAAATACTCTCTTTTACATTTACGTTCAATGGATAAAAATAGGAATATCCCAAAGAAGGAAATTCATCTCATCCCAAAACAGGGATTCAAGAAAAGTCAGGCATACAAACAGGAGGTTTCTGTTTCTCTGCATCACCTGTAAAAGATCATAGCACGGCTAGCTTTCACTTAAATGCCTGGCCTTTAGGTGAGTTAAGTAGCATCAAGTCTGACTTTAGTTTCTGGCACATTTTTCAGGCTTATCTTACCAAAAATAGAAAATCTTCTCACCATGTAATAAATACAGCAAAATGTTATATCAATAAAAAGATACTTTCTTCTTTTACATCAGCACACTTCTGAAAGAGCTAGTGAGAAAACTTAGACAAATATTTTCCATTCTTTTGATTTTGCAGAAAGGTACTGCCTTTACAGATTGTTTAGGCAGAAAAATAATGAGAAGTATCTCGGTCTGCATTGCATGTCTGAGCATGATGATGTTTTTTATACTTTGTTATGCTATTAAAAAATGAAAAGTCAAATTCAAAGTAAAATCATTGATCACTCTATTTGGATTTTCTTTCACAGATCATTTCCACATTTTCAAATTTCACTGCAATGTGAAATGAAGCTACATTTCAAGATTTCTATATTATTTCTATCTTCCTATTCACCTGGAATAGCAAGGAGTCAATTCTGACAGTCAGAGAATAGCTAAGACAAATATTTTCTCCCTAAACTCTCAGAAGGATTAACATATACTGAGATTGGACAGATTGGCCATGTTCTATATGTCATCAGTACTAGACTTGATTCAATCAATGATGCATAGAGGACTGATTCCCTAATTTGTTTCAAGTGGACTTGGAGCCAGCCACTTCTACATGCAAAACATGCAATTTACCCATGTAACAGCATATAATAATAGTATATGTTCTCAGCTGAAGACATCTCCATACATTCAGAAAAATTAGACTCTCTTTATATGTGCTGCTTGGCAGTAGCCAATTCTACTTGCAGAAATAGTGTTATTTCAACACTGCAGTTATGAACATCCAAGCAGCCCTGTCTTTATTCAAAACAATGATTAAATTACCAAGGGGGAAAAAATGTAGCTTTATTACCACAAGCCAAGAAAAGCATTCTTGGCAGTTTATATTAACTAGGCACTCACAAGTGGCTGAGAAAACAAACTAGCAAACTCTTCCCAGAGTTCCCCATCTATGTGGTCAGTGTTTGTTTCCAGGTACTCCTGACCCTTGTCAATTTTTCTAGAACTTTGAGAACAAAAAAAAAGAAGAAAAATAAATTAAATTTCCTGCACAGGATAGGGAGAAAGGGACTGATATATTGTCTCATATTGGAGTTAGGCCATATATCACCACAAAACATCCTGCAAAATTATATCAAAACTGACAGACAGCATAAGCATTGGAGATCAGTTTACCAGAAAGAAGTGCAAACCAACCAAGAGAATCTGCCTAAGTTCTAACTATGCAATTCATGTAATGGGTTAAATATATTTCATGGTTAAAATTATAGAATCACTCTGGTAGTTCTGCAGAAATATAAACCCTATAAACATGATTATATCAGCAAAGCCAAGAAGAGTACTTGACTACATAGATAAATACTTGTTTTTCTCTGTAATGGGATGAAAGACACTTTATTTAGAACTAGATGGACACAGGCATACCATGTCTTTATTCAAGAGAGACTAAAATTCATTATTCACCTTGAGTACTGTGCTCAGTTCTGGGCCCCTCAGTTCAGGAAGGATATTGAGGTGCTGGAGCAGGTCCAGAGAAGAGCAACGAGGCTGGTGCAGGGACTGGAGCACAAGTGCCATGGGGAGAGGCTGAGGGAGCTGGGGGTGTTCAGCCTGGAGAAGAGGAGGCTCAGGGGAGACCTTATCACCCTCTACAACTCCCTGACAGGAGGTTGGAGTCAGGTGGGGGTTGGTCTCTTCTCCCAGGCAACCAGCAGCAGGACAAGAGGGGACAGACTCAAGCTCTGCCAGGGGAGGGTTAGGTTGGATATTACGAAGAGATTTTTTATGGAGAGAGTGCTCAGGCATTGGAATGTGCTGCCCAGGGAGGGGGAGGGTTCACTATCCCTGGAGGTTTTCAACATGAGTCTGGATGTGGCACTTAGTGCCATGGTCTAGTAATCACAGTAGGGTTGGAGTTGATGATCTTTGAGGTCTCTTTCAACCTGGTTGATTCTATGATTCTATGATTATTGTTAAATGTACTGAAATAGCATGTGAACCTTTTAAACCTGCCAGGCTTATAATTGATATAAACACTAGACAGGTATAAAGTCAGCTGATCTGACAGCACTGAAATTATGCTACAAGACCTGAAATGTGGATAGGGCCAACATGAAAGCTAAGTAATATAATTTCTGCTTGCATATTAGTCACCCTTTCTTTCCACCTGCATATGTGAAAAATACATTTTAAAATTTATTTCTATCATATTTCAAGTAGTTTGTTGATTACTATGAAGAATAATTACCATGCTTTATATTTTTGCTGATACAATGAAAAACCCTAAAAGAAGTTCAAACAAGAGTAGAGCTAAAAATGTAAACTGTACCTGGGTACTCTAACTATTTCTCATCTACACTTTGCAATTTATACTTCTCAAATTATGAGTGATATTTTCAAAAAGAGAAGTCAGTGGACTAAAGATGCTGAGATGTTTTGCTCATTTTAGACAAGTCTTAGAGCTTGTATGGCTCTAAGTTCTTATTTCATGATTAAGACAAGTTTGAAGTCACAACACATATTACTTAATGTGAATTTCAAGTTTTGCTATAGAGCAAGCTTTTGTTTCAATTCATTTGCTGGTCAACATCAAAACAGACCCTATGGAGGAACCAGGAGTTTATCTTGACCATCTAATCTGTTTAAACTGTGAGCAGCCATGTTTATATCAGTTTTCACTTGTTTAAAATGCATGTTCGAAGGAAATCTTTTCTCCACAGGGTGAGCAAAACCACATATAAACAAACAAATAATCCACATATTTCCCAGCTCAACCGTGCCTCTGTGCAATGGCACTAATATTTTTTTTATGTCTACTACATTAATTTCAGTTATATCTGCTGAGGTTCTAAGGGAACCGTTTCAAAACAATTAACTGAAATGAAGCCACATGCAAAGAAAAGAACCCTCAAAAATTCTCATTTGCCGTGGGCCAGAATGTATGTATGTTGTCTTACCTCCAATGGAAATGACTGCATTGAAGCACTGGTCCCTAAAGGGAAGGTTAAGGTTGTCACACACCAGAACTTCATCATCTTTCTTCCTTGCAATCTCTATCAATGCTTCACAGTAATCACAGCCAAGATTATACACTTGACTGTTGACACTGAGATACTTTCCAGTTCCACAACCTAAGGAAAAGAATACTAAATCAGAAGTCATATATTCCAAGCATTTGCTATCCCTCCCAAAGCAGTGAAAATAATGTAGGGCTTGTACCTACTAGCCTAACTGCTGCAGGGTTCATTTGGGCTTTTGGAAATTTTATGTTTACACCATTAGGAGTGTAACCATACCAACATCAACAACAAAAAATACTCATTACACAATCCTGTATAATAGCAAGTTATCTGTATTTCTGTAGGGAATAAGTGTAAGTGCAGGTGGGAGGAGGAAGGAGAGGTCCTCTGTGGCCACTATTGCCTATCTTAGAGAAAAAAACCCCGACCTTGCTACTTCATACTGAGCCTTTATATAGCCTGGTATGCTCTTTCCAACAATGAGCACTCAGGAGAGGGCAAGAAGAGGGTGAGAATTATGGTCCTTTTCCTCAATACCCTTTCAGTTTCCAACTACTCTCTGTTCAGGGGATTTCCTGAAGCCAGTATGTTTTGTCCTTTTAGAGATCTGCAATAGATCTATTTTCCAAGTCCCAGTCTTTGCTCATTCCCATATAGTACCTCTCCAGTGTATCCCATTTCTCTCCAAGAAGTCCTAAACCACAGATTCCACTGACACAAGTCGGAGAGGAAAATTTTAACTACAGATACAGACCTGAAAATAACCTAACTCATAAAAATTCCCATCATGTTGCAGGCACATCCTCTTTCTGCCTTTGTGCCAATGCATTATACTGCATGTCACCATAATGAACTGTTCCAGCATGTCTTCCACCCAAAGGTCTGTCTTCTCAAGGACTGTGCTGTACTAAATTGAAATCTTTCAGAGTGTTCCTCAATGCCATCTGCATAACAGGCACTTTTCAAAATTATATTAGGAACCATTCACTGTAGTTCTGGGTCAGTAGTGAAGAATAATTTCTGAAAGTTGACAGCCAAGCAACAGGGAAGCAGCTTGGCAAAGAGAATCATCTCAGTAGTGGTAATTCAGTTTAAAGGCCTGGAGTTATCTTTAGAAACACCACTGCTTCTTGCAGTGCTGCTGCTCTCAGTGATGTTAATGTGCACCATTATCTGGAGAGACAGCACAGGAACTGCTGCAGAACAGAACAACACTTCAGTGGTGAAAATAGCATATTTCTAAGCTAAAAGCAAGCACCATTCTTTGAAATAATACTTGAGAGAAATGAAAAATATGAATATTGCTAATGCAGTTCAAGGAACATGAAATAAAACATGAAGCTCTGCATGCTAGTTAGAAAACATGTTTTAAAAACTTGTGTTTGCAGAGGAACTACTCAATCATATATTATTCTAGAAGATTCAGTCATGTAATACATAACTTTTGGTGAAGTGCTTTTTAATTACAGGGAGTTTTCAGAAGTATAGCACAGTGAGGGTTTGGAAATATAAGGTTCTCCCTGGAATGAAGCCAAATAGCATCAATAATCCCAGTATTCTAAAAATCTACAGTTGCCAGAGATTCACTTCAAAATGAGTCCACCAGGAGCATGAATTCCTCCATGGAGCTAAAAATAGCCAAGCAATTTTCATTTATTTTGATGCGTGAACAATAATAAGGCAATTAGACAAAATGATATGTTAACAAAAGGTGTTATTCAACGGAAAAGGAAATTAACAATTGAAGATCTCATTTTGAAAATTTTAGTGCTACTAGGCACTGGTGCCACTTTAGTGTCATTCCTCCCTAAAATATATACCAAAAATAAAGACAATAGTCAGACACTTGTAGATCTTAATAAACCTAGTGAAAGGAACTACATGGTGTGCCTTGATATGAATATTCTTATTGGCAACTGGAAGCATCTACCTTCTCTCCAGATGTATCACACACATTATTTCAAGTGAAACTGTAATAGGGTGACCTTAAGCTTTCAGCAATCACTGTGATATCTGCTGATAAAGCCTCAAAGAACTTCAGCTAAGCTTCAAATGACTTCTACTGAGGTGACAAAAACTTTTGGCCAAGAAATATCAATTTAAGATGACTGTTAAATGAGTGTATGCCACAGAACATTTCCTGAGATTATTAGTAAAAATGGTGCAGACATAAAAGAAGCTACATATGCAAAAAACAGCAGCCAAGTATTTTGTGGATACTGCTCAACAGCAGCAGGAGAAGCTACGTATTATCTCCTGATTATGGGCTACAGCATATGCAAATAACGTTTTTCTCTTACAGGATAAGGCAGATATATAATTTGTTGTGTACATTTATTAAACCCTCCTGCATAAAATCATTTTATTAGTCTAAACAGTGAGGAAAATACAATGGAGCAAAGGAATAACTATTTTGCACAGATGTGCTATATATATAGGACTGAAGTTACACAAGCAAAGCAAACACACCAGCACCTGGAAACCCTTCAAAAGTCTGTAGGAGCAACAGAAAATCAAGGTACAAATTGAACATGTAGGGAAGACAACACCACAGCAGGAAAATGAGTTTTTGGTGTCCACATTTGGGATTACATCAAGATTTTCAGATCATAACTTTTTTATATTTTTAATAGTAATCACATCAGAAGATTTTTTTTAAGATAAAGCCTTGATAGGAGGAGCTTTAAGACAAATAAAAGGCAATAAATTGCAGACCAGTAGTACATAAACCAAGCAATCTAAAGAAACTGAAATATGGAATAATTGAGCTATTAACATATTTTTTTTTAAAAGGCTCCAGGCGACTGACAGACCATTAAGCCTGTGGGGAAACTGATTAAGGCTTAGCTCAACAAAAATAAGGGGAAAAAATGTGTTTACTGTCTACCTGATACACTGTCAAAGAATCAAACCAACAGGTATATGGCATCTAGTATGTGTTTAAAAACAAGTATTAAAAGCTGTCACTCCAAAGGCTACATATGATTAACATATAAAGCAATAAAGCTTATAAACAATCTTTCATGCCACCTGATAGAATGGCTTACCTATATCAGCAACAAGACTTCCAGGCTTTTGCTCCAGCAGAAAGTTCCGGACACGAGGCCACGCTTTGCTCTGCAGATCACTGAAGTAGGCAGCTGTATTTTCATACACACTGTGCACGTGCTGCTTTTCTAGCTGGGTAGCCTCATGTTCCATCCTGAAAACACAATGAAGCAAGATTATGTACAACAAAACACAAACTGTTGCAGCATAGATTTTTACGTTTTATAGACATGCATAATTCAGGACCTTGTAAGTTTATATTCATAAAATCATTACACCCATCTCACAGCCAGATTTATAAAACAGTCTTTACTCAAAAGATCTGATTTTGTTTCATGAAAGTGAAGAAAAAAACGTGAATGTATCATGCTGCCTGAGGATCATTATATAACTGCACGTGCCTATTCAGTAATATGCACGTTCCCAAGTTCACTGATGTAGTAAAAGCTTATCTGGTACAAAAGAGAGCCTGTATTCACCAGAAGTGCAGATTATAGAATCACTTAGATTGGTAAGATTTACCATCATCAATCCAGCCAATTAAGAACAGGATCTTAAGACCCAACTTTCCAGTTGTAGTTAATGTGAGTAGGTAGGCAAGCTATTAGTATGTTACTTTAAATATAGCCTGGACCCTGAAACCAAGGCCTCTAAATCACATATAAATTATTTGTGGTTTATCAACACTCTAGAACAGAGGAGTTGGCTAAAACTCCTGTGATTTCCCTGCTCCCACTCCACTATCTTAATTTCTTAGCCAAGTATTTCAGTTTAGTGATTCATTTGAAAAGCTGCATCTTCTTAGACTTTTAATATTACTCTTAAGCTTACGTAAAACACCATGTGGATGTAGACACTGAATCCCTTCATACAGAATCTTACATCTTCCTTAATATATCCCCTCATCCAAGTACCAACCAGTTCAGGCATTAACATGTGATGGAGACTCCTGAGATTACATTTCAAAGTGTTAAGACACTCTTTAAACTAATTAAATTCACCTGGTGTTTTGGGAAATATTCCTTCTCATTATTAAAACAGAACTAATATGATTGCCCAAGTACTCAACAGTGGTAAGGCCTGTTTATGAAGTTCTTCCAAGAAAGTAAGCAATATACTATCAAGATAATTATAAAAGTGACTATTTGGACTGCATTTGAAAATGTCCTAAGCAAAGACTTTATTCTGCTGTCCTTGATTTTCAAATAATATAAATTTTGGAATCATAATAAAAAGTGTTTCTTTCTGTCACTTTTACTATTGAAATATATTATGAGAATATAGATGAGTATATATAAGAAATGATGAGATATGAGATATTTGTAAAAAATTATTTTGAAAAATATATGTATGATAAATAATGTGAGCTCTTCAAAACACCTGTCCCACAAACACAATCTTTTCAGTTTAGAAAATGAGAGTTAATTCCAGTGACTGAAAAAAAAATTTAATGACTTCAAGTTAAGTCTGTGTCTGAATGCTTATAGTATGTAAGGCTTGATCCATTTCACTGGTTTTATGTACTGTGCTATATAAGAGGTTGGGTCAAATTTTTAACAGTTGTCACAGTCTATTCTGACTGTATGAATAGCTCTCTTCAAAACATTTATGTTCAGTATTTTGGCAATCCTTACTTTATTTTTTCTCCACAATCCACAGTTTTCTTTCATGGTGCTTTAGCTCACCTTTTACTAAGTGAATACACACACACACACATATATATATATATGAAAATTAAATTCAGTAACAGTATACTACATTCCTAATAGGCACTTTTTCAGTACCATTGAAGAGTGAACTACTGCAACAGACTGAACAACAGAAGCAGACAGAGACTTGAAACTATCTTGCAACACAGACTTGAAACTATATTACATGTCCCAGACATTACTCAATCAGAAATTTTCTCAGAATGTCATTTCAAGTTATGTTGTCAGATAGGATGGGTAAGTTGCAGTAATTTCCAGTAAGTATTCTTTAGAGTCAAAAGCCCATTCTTTAGTTCTTATTTGACCATTAAATAAATTGAGTTTCATCTCTCCAGCTATCTTTCTTCTCTGCCTCAAAACATAATCTATGTTGTTGCTAACTGCCTAGGACTTCTCTATTTAGAAGACTAACAGTAATTTCTTTTCTGTTGTTTTTGTCTGATAAGCTACTTGCTCTAGTTTATACTGATATGTCTAGTTACTATGTAGCTGTTTCCAGGTGCTTTCTTTCATCGTATCACTTGAAGCTCCTTGTTCAATCTTTGCAGTTTTAAAAAAAAACAAGAGAATGTTTTCAGCCATTCATACTAAATTCCAAATACTGTCTGAACTGAATGTTAATTTGAATATTTTAAATAAACACAAAAGCCAACTTGGACTTGACTTCAAAGATGGCAAGAATTTTCCCATTGATACAATATTATGTTATACCTTTCCTAAAATGTCTTCACTGGATTCCAATGCAGGCTAAAATCTAGCTTAGTTTCCTATTGAATCACAGGACCATTAAGTTTTTCCTTTAACTTTCTTGTTCACTGGTACTGAGTCTTCTGTTACACAGGTCATGCTGGAGATTTCCATGTACTACAACACTGCATTAGAGGTTATTAGTTTTAGATATGCTTAATAAATATTGTCAAGAAAATAATTTAGTTATAATCTTAGAATAATGGTAGCACACTAAAATACAAATTATTTCATGCACCATTTTGCAACCATTTCCATTCCTGCCGATGGTTTATATTTTGAAAATAATTAAAGCACACAATTAAATGAGACTTGCCAATTTGACTTTCCAGTCAAGATCCATAACACTATCAGGTTTTACTTTGCAGCATGGTAGGGAAATGTCCTAGCAATGAACCTCTTCATTTCAATTTTTACGAATGGTGAGAAAGCTGTGAAGTTTGTCCAGACCTGCAGCTGTACCACATTCACACAAGTCTGATGTCACTGAAAAAACACAGAAACCTAGACCTATGTAACTTTACAAGCCAAGCTCAATGCCTCTATTTCTCTTTGTAAACAAAACCAACCATTACAACCTCTTTGCCTTGAAAGTACCAGACCTCTGTTTGACATGAATTGTAAAAAATGTTCATTACATCCAACCTCTGAATTGTAACTTTCAGGATAATTGGAAAGTCTGTTTTGCAAAGTAGATAATGAAAACCCAAGCTGTCCAGAAATCCCACTGCTTCAGCATCTGCTCTGGTTCTCATTTAAGTTACCCAGAAGCTGTTTGGTAAGCACAGCAAAGAGAAGAGGAGCAGAAGGTGGTAATTATGGACACACTTTCCCCATGCTCAATTCTTCTCTTGTGCTTCTATTCCTGTCAAAGGGCTCATGCAGAGACTTGGTGGAGTGTAGGGAGTGTGCAGCAAATTGGCACCCAGCTGTTCAGTCACTGCAGCAAGTCTTGCCAAGTCCCCAAAATGTGAATGCAGCACAACAAATGTCATTCTCCTGCAAACAAGCAGGAGGATTAAAAACTGAGGAGCAGGATCCTCTTCCTTTTCAGTGCTTCCTGGTCACCTTGGTTCATTCATGAGACTACAACTGGCCCTTGTTGCAGCTGATCTATTAAGTAAGAAACCTGGAGAAAATTGTAGTGTCTTTTCTGCAGAATTTGCAGGCAAATGGAACACTAGTCCATCACATATAACTGTGGTACATGAACAAACTGTTTGAAACCAAATAGGTTATAGTCCCATGACTCTTGCCTACACTGCCATTTTTCTTTTTTCTTAAAAAAAAGGGGAAAATAAAATATAAACTAAAATATTACAGATTTTTATAGGTACATATCTCACTAAAAGTTCCCTGATTCTGAGGTAATCTAATTTCTTCCTTTTCCATTAACATTTTGCAGCCTTTTAGATAATTAACTTTTCAAGGATATTGCTTTAATGAAAGTCATGTTGCTTGGATATTTTATATCACTGCTGAAGTAATAAATATGTTTAACCAAATGACCTTGAAATGAAAATAATGAAAATTAACAACCCTCATTTCCAACATTTTTGAACACCAGGATTATTTTTATTTTTTGGAGGAGTAGGAGTGTGTTCAGACTTTCTGTTGCTGTTTTTTGAAAGTGTCTTACTTGCTATTTTGACTAACTGTATTAAATACCTTATCCTCAGAGGGGACAAAACATTTGCCAGCTCTCAGATGTATGGGGTGCCCCAACACTGAAGGAGGTGGTGTCTAGTCCAAAACCTCTGCCTCTACCACAGACTACCCAAAGCTTTCCACACTCTCCAGCAGTTCTGAATCCCTTGCAGTCCTCCTCATCTACCTCAAGTTACCCACTCCAAGACACCTACAATTTTCACATCTTCCTCCACCTACTTTAGCACGTGCTACGTCAGCACCACTATTTTAATCTGATGCATAATACTGTCAAGTCTTGACCTGGCTCATGTTCAGCTTCTCCTTGCCTCTATATTCAAACCAAACACAATCCCTAGAATGTGTTGCAAAGGCTTTATCAATGGCCTCTTGGAAGCATCCTGTGATTTTCATGGTAGTCATCAAATCCTTCATTGTTCCTATTTGTATGGAAATCAATTGGTCTTGATTAATTTAAGCCACAGGCTTTCCTTGCCTTCACTCTTGCAACTGCCTATTTTCTCTAGCCCTTTGATGAGCAGCATGAATTCACTCAACTCAGTGAGAGAGTCAGATACACAAGATTTCAGCCTATTAATGAGAGCCCCTCTCAGTTACGTTCTTCACACGCTGATGGGAATTCTCAATCTCATTTTGGATAAGAAGAACTCCTGCTTCAAAGGTCCAGGAAATTCAGCACAGTTGTGTCTCTCTTTGTTGCTACAGCAACATAAATCTTGGTTACGCATGCAACTCCAGCTATGGACGCAATAACCTAATTAATCGCTGGCCTTAAATCGAACGGTATAAACTCCAAGGGCCAGGTCTACATCCTCAATACCCTGCTCTGCAGCAATAATGTGTGCACCTAGAGCTGATATTACCCCCTAAGTAAAAGGTGAGGCAGTCCAATTTGCACTCTCTTCCTTCATCTACAAAACAGGGAGAACTAACTATTTGGTGAGAAATTTTTCCAGTTTACTTTCCAGACTTAGAAGTCTTGTCATTTAAGTATAAGTAGGCATGGAAAGCCAAGTGTACAGCCCTAAAAATCACCTATAAACCACAGTATTTTTTTCCCCAAGCAAATACAAAAATCCAATTCATCTCCAACAGCAAAACCTCATTGCAGTCCTTCTCAAAAGCAAACCTAAGATTTCTTTATCAGAACTTTGCTTACCCTCAGAATGAATTTATAAGTCATAGGAGCAACTTCCATTCCGATTGACCTGATTTCTCATTTCATTAATGCAGGCAACAAATTAGTCCATGCTGACATACTAAATGGCTTCCAGACAGGAATAGCTATGCAAAATAGCTATATTAGTAAATAAAAGATAATCAAACAAAGTAACAGGGATGCCTCCATGGATAGTCAAGCCAGGTGCAATGAAAGTTTAGCAAGAGGATACAATAGGAGATGATTTGCTTACATAAGGTTAACAATTCTGGTAATTAATTTCAAACATGCATGAACTGTTATAATCCCAACAAAATGCACAGTTTGACATCAGAGCAGGGGGAACTCCATGCAGTGTATCTAAAACCTTTCTGAGCTGAAGTCTCAATTTGAGACCTTTCCTCCAGTAAAATTTGGGAAACTCTAAGTGAAAATTAAAGAGCTGAGAGACATTTGACAAGAACCACTGGTCATTAAAACACTTACTGTGAAACTAGCATTATAAAGTAATTTCATTGATTGAAATACAGTAACTATCACTGTATTTTTTTAATAAAAAAAGTCAGAACTTTGTGCCAATGAAACACTGAAAGGGCTGAGACTGTTCTTTCAAGATCTTGGACAAAATAATCTCATGATTCAAACTCTAGTTACTCAAAATGACAACCATTCACTGTCACAGTCATTTTGTTAGCTTTATTTTCCAGTTCAGACAAAACCTAGTACTATTCACTGCACATTCTTGGATAAGTTAATCATTTAATATTCCCTTTGCTGTTTTGCATTTAGGGTCATAGTCTATGTAGCTGAAAGGTTACACTGTAAACAGATTTATTTCACTAAGTACATAAACTCCATTCTGTAGATAGGCAACATTCTGCTAAATGACAATGCACCAACATGTAATCTTGGCCATTACAAGCCCTGAAAGAAGGAGTATACTCATGCAGTAGTTTCACAGCCCCTTTAAGCATCTATTTATCTTTACTATCACATCAAAACTCACAAATCAGCTCTCAGCAGACCATCACTTCTTACTGGTGTCCCACACAGTTAAAAGTCCATGGTGCTAGACATGTACTGATGTGCATCTTCAGATCCTGCACAGAGACACTCTGTACAGACATTAGAAGAGAAGGGAGGACTAGGAAAACTTTGGCCTACTAAACAGGAAGGAAAATCCAGTAAGTGGTGCTGAGAAGAGCAAAGTGTTTAGGTACTTCATCTTCACCATTCATGTTAATTGCCACCAGCTGTTAATACATCAGTGACAAAGGTATAAGAACCTAG
>NW_008691969.1:75563-80095 GCF_000695815.1 Acanthisitta chloris
AAGTTCAGGGTTTTCAAAATAACTAGCAAATAAACAGTGCTTAGGGAATGATTGCACCAGCCCCAGAGTAGCCAGTCTCAGAGCCATAAGAAATTATTTTTGAGCAACTGTGGGCAACATGTACAATCCCTGGTCTCATGATAGTCTATAAACAAATAGGTACAGTTGGTTTAGATGGAATTACAGTAAAAGTTGGTACCATTTGGAAGAGGCTACTTAGAGTGTAGTTATCAACAATTCACTATCACACTGGAAGGACACCCTGAGCAAATCTGTGCAGAAGTGTGCTCTGGACACAGCACAGTGATTTCTTTATACGATGGACTGAAGAGTAGCATTGCATCTGCAGACAGACCAAACTGACAGGGTTCAAATGGGCTGCATAATGGCATTCAACTGCACACAGAAAGATTGAAGGAGGCAGGATAGGATGACGGGCAGCAGTTCTGCAGAAGTGGATCTGGGTGCTGTAACATTTCACAGATTTAACACCATACATGCTATGGTGTTATGGTGGTTTTTGCAATATACTGTTGCAAAAAACCACCAAAAAAAACCCCACCACCGAAAAAGAGAAGATCTGCACACAGAAATAGGGCTGATACTTTCAAATTACATAAAATTGTCCAACTCCTACAGTCAATACTGCTGGCATATCAGTTTGAGCATTATGTAGATGTTACAGAAGAGAACAGCAATTATCAGACATCACTGTAAATCTCTAAGAGATCAGAAATAAACTAAACCTCTAGGAAACAAATTTGTTTCAAATTTTTTGTCCAGGATAAGAGGGCCATCTTCTCATGCAAGAAGGGCTGTCGCAAAATGGGAGGGAAAAGCCTGCTTCCCAAAATCAAAGGCTAGACAACAGGGAGTGGACTTAAACAACAGCAAAAAAGAGGCAGGCTAGGCATTTTAACAAGAAGGACAAAAAAAAACCACAGGAAACGAATGTGGACTGGGCAGGACGTGGAGCCTCCACCAATGGGGTCTTAAAAACCTAAGTCAGTTAAGCATCTGTCAGGAAATACTCTGTGCCCTGCATCAGTATCTCAAAGTCCCTGGCCATGCCAATCTACCCATAAGCTTTGAATGCAGCTGTTTTCCCTCCTTGGTCACTGTGTCTCTTAAATACTTGTAAACAGGTATCTTGTCTTCTTTTCTTATTTACCAACAGTTAAGCAAGCATTAAATATTTAGTACTTTTCATCCTCCCTGATGAAGCAGCCAAGGTGCTCTTTTACAAGTGCTGTTGTCATTCTCTGTATCCTCTCCATATGTCTTCATTCTTCATGACAAAGTATACTCACAGGAATATTTGATTCCTGAATGTATCCTACAGTTCTTAAATTACAGTTTTCTAAATTTCTTCTGTTTCCTCACACTCTGGGTTTGCATTTAGAGCACTATTTTCAGTTGGATTAGTTTTAATTTATGCAGTATAATTATCTTTTTTTTCTTCCACTCATACAGCTCATCACTGTTGGTGTTTACATGGTGCTTGGTGTAATATACAAACCCACACCAATTAAAATGATTGACAAACTGACTTAAGTAAGACATTCAATTACTTGAAAATACATCTTCTCCTGAAATCTTAGCGACAGGAAGATAAGCAGCACACCAAGTAGGACCTCAAATTAAGGCTGTCAATGGTTACCTTTGATCCAAAGGTGAAATATAAAATATTGCAGAATCAGTTACAGTAATTACAGAACTACTAAGTGGATTCTCGATACGTTTTATAAACTACTCTTTATTATCATGTATATTATAACTTAACATATAATTTCCTATCTTAAAATATTGATATTCAATGTATTCAGTGTTCAGCATACTCACCAAATAGTTTCAAAAGAAGAACAGATCTTGTGGCAGACAGTGTTAGGTATTAAGTTAACCTCAGCAGATGACCACAGGAATGAGAGCAAAGAAAATACTACAGTTTTGCTATCCTACAAAACTAAATAATCCGACATGCTTTTATTTTTTGATAATTGTTAGTCATAAGAATTCATCTATTCATATTTGCTTTCCTGAAAAACAAGAGGTGTCTTAGTGCTCAAAGACAAAAGTACTTAAGTACTCTCTAACAATAATTGGGTGCTTAGAGAGCTGACAAAGGCTTCTGAAGACACAACAGTAATCCCATCAGGATTCGGATTTAGACACATTAAAAATACATTCTGCTGTTACTAAAAGGCTTAGGTGTAACCCTTTGTGAAGCATCTGGCCAGGGCCACAGACACAGGTTCTTCCAGTTGTAGCTGTAGTAGAACTGGAGTAGAACTACCAGTGTGAAGGCTTAGTGGCCCTGTAGTCAAAATCCCTAGAAAATATCCCTAATTTCCATAAATCTCCAGAGGTTCACTGAAAGATTGTTTAATTTTAAATACTTTATAGCATGAGTGACACCTTTTTACATAACTTTCTATTTCTAAGCCCTCCATTTTAAGGCCAAGAAAGGCCTTTACAACACAACATTTCCTGATCAGCATGGAAAGGAAATGGTCCCTCAGGGAGCTGAAATTTCATATAAACACTACTAAAGTTCTCCGCTGAAAATATTTTAATATCACGGTGTAATTTTTTTTCTAAAGATCAATATTCTCCAGGAAATTATTGTATGGTGAGGAACAAGTGATGATACCTCAAAAATCAGTATCTGGAGCATAGAAATATTTTCTTAGAATAAGTTTTGGCCACAAGCAATTAATTTTTCTCAAATTATTACATGTTGATGTGAATGTAAGGTTTTCTTCAAAATGAAATGTTTTTCAACAGCAAAATGTAAACCAAGTTATTCAGTGCCTTTGGTCCAACTGTGTCCTGTTTAAACTTTTCTGAAGAAAAAAGAATCCAACAGGATTCTGTGCTATACGAGTTTCTGTCAGTTACATAAAGCCTGGCTATAGCACAAATATTTATCTTAGTTTTCAAAGTTAGCCTTTTTTTCTTCCAGAAATTCAGTTGATATTTCTGTTTCCATTTATAAAGGTACATACATAACTTTTGAAGTACCAGTGTCTTTACTGTTGAGCACTTTTAAACCAAAGGAGTTCATTTTTTCATTTTAAAAATTATTTTAAAATTACTTCATAAGCATATTGAAGTCTGAATAGCTTTTCAGTCTCTTTAATCTTCATAAATTTAAGAGACATGAGGCCATCAAGCTATGGTTTTCTGTCACACAGGAGCATTCTGTCTTTATTACTACCTATAAACTGGCCCATGTAAATTCTGGACTGCAAAGACCTGGGACACCTGCTTAACTTTATGCTGCAAATCATCTTACCCACCTCAGGTAGCCTATTAATAATAACTCAAGGCAGGAATCTGCACATTGTAACATTTTTCAGCATTGAGCCTTAAGCTGTTTGGATGGCAGAATACCTGCAAAACTGAGAATTTGCATGGCAAATGTTTATCCCTTGATGCAGGGTTGATTTCAAACTCTGTTCAATGGCAGGGTCTATAAATAGCACATATTACTGAAATAAATATATTGATGTACTAGGCTGAAAACAAATTACTAAAACGCAGCCAAATCTCCCTGGGGTCCATTATGGGGCTCTACAAAGTCCTGAGAAGAGCTGTTCTATTGCTCATGGAGAGGCTGCTGAATGTTTTTCTTCTCTGTTTCTTGAGTTTCATGCACAATATCATAAACTCCAGCAACACACTTCACCTGAACAACCACAGCAGCAGGGAATGTCATCCTTTGCACTACATCAACACAGCAGGACTGATGAAGTAATTCTGTAAGAAATTCTTTGCAGAAGAAAAGCAGCTGAGCTGACTCCCTGAGCTCTGGCTGCTCCCACTGTCGTTCAGTGGGAAAGAAAAATCCCTTTACAAACATTCATTAAGCAGTGAACACTCCGAAACGCTGAGCTCTACGCGGAGGCAATACCTCGTTATTTAGAATTTTCTAGGAAAGGAAAAAATTATGAACTATTACAGCTTAGGTCTGCATCAGGTCATTGCTTAGGACTATTGGCCAACGCACAGCGAGTACTTAATTTTTAATTAATCAGGCGACCACAGAGAAACTTACTATTTCTGCTGCCGATTCTCCCCCTCGCGTCTCGTAATAACTCCCCTCCCCAGCTGGTACCCAAATTCAGCGCCAGCATCTGCACTACCTTCCAGCCGCGGGGACAAAATGGGACGGGGGAGGGGGATCGTGTGTAAAAAAATAGCTAAATTTTGAAATCCTTTCGTCCTGGAGTGGGTCAGCGAGTCCCAGCACGGCGAGCAGCGTTTTTAAGAGGATCGTCTTAATTAGCAAGAAAAAAAAAATCTACCTCGGCGCGGGTTGAGACGGAATTTTTAGAGCTTCATACACATCGCTTTTTCTCCTCCCGGGGCGGGGGGAGCTGCTCTCCGCATCCCGCTCCGTATCCCTCTCCGCATCCCGCTCTGCATCTCGCTCCGCTTCCCTTCCCACTCCCCACTCTGCATCCCACTCCGCATCTCGCTCCGCATCCCCCTCCGCATCCCGCTCCGCTTCCCACTCTGCATCCCCCTCC
>NW_008691970.1:0-38094 GCF_000695815.1 Acanthisitta chloris
CTGCCCGCAGCCCGGACCGGCCGCGCTGCCCCCGCAGACTGCCTGACCCCCTCGCACGGCCCCCGGGGTGGACGTGGGGTTTGGGTCCTGCCCCCGGTTCGAAACGCACTTCAGCGCCCCTCCCTATCCCCCCGCGCGCTGGAGTTAGGCTCAGGGTTTAGCTTGAAGGTCATTGCAAATAAAAATAACGGGCGTGAATTTATCACGGCTCACAACTGTTCCCAACTCGTGTGTCTCGGTCCGGCTGTCTGTTTCTATCACTTTTAACAATACCTGAGGTGGAAATGAGGCGAACAAGTCTGCAATTGACAAAGAGACAAAGTTGCCGCTTCCTGCTACGTGGTTGACTGTCGGCGGTAGCGGGTGTAAGGAGGTCTCGTACGAGTAGATACTGCCTCAAACTAGAACTGTGTCTGTGCTTTACTTTTTGGCTATAAATTGGAGCAGGTTCCCAAATCCTTGCCTGCCTGTCACAACCTGCCAGGATGTGGGTGAAGGTGTTTGCGCCTCGCTAATGCTCCCCAATCGGCACAGCTCTCTGGAACACTGTCAGTGTCCAAATAGTTGTTATGAGCTTCTAGTTTTAGAAAAAGGTAGTTTTAAGAGTTTCACACCAAGATTTTCAGATGGGTGTCGCAGTAATTAGACAGCCAAATGTCTAAAGTGGAGGGGCTTAAGCAAAAGAAATGTCGAAGCCCTAGGGGGGAAAAGTACCTAACTCCATTAGGCAGTTTTTAAAGCATGAATTTAAATATAGACTTTGATGTAGCTTCATCTTTAGAAATGTAAAACAGCCCTCATCTTCCCTGAAGCCCCTGTGAGCTGCAGGTGATCAGCATTCCTATTTAAAGTATGTAAATAAAAACCAGTGGTGCCCAGTGATAGATGATAGAAAGGAGTAAAACCTTTGTGCTGTGAAATTAACGAAAGGGGGGAAAACAAAGATTTATTTTTTTCTATTGCTCCGAAGTGAAGTGTAATACGTGGAGGTGTGCTCGCAATTCAAGGAGTCCAATTTCTCGTCCTAGTTATACATAACATTAAGTGTGAATTTCTTGGAACAGAACTGTTGTAAACCTGCACTGGTCTGTCTAATACTGGGGTTTGGCTCAGGATATTGAAATACACTATTAGAAGTGTCTTGGTAGTCAGTGCACTGGTCCTGGGGGCCTCTGGATCACGAGCATGACAGTGACACCATGTGAAAGCATTACCTGCATTCATGCCTGTCAAAATACCCTACACATTTACATTATGTGATGCAGCATTTTATTTCTACCTGTCTAATTCACCCTGGTGAGGAAACTGTCAGCATGCTATGAATGATGACTAGAGATGTCCATTTGATGAATTTTGTAAATATGGAAGTTTTGGAGAAGAATGGGCTGTTTCAGAAATTGTAGCTGGCAGGTTTTAACTCACAAACCAAGGGCTCAGTCCTGTTTCCAGTTCTGTCTTTGGGGTTTTTATATTTGGTGGGCATACTTTTCACATGCTGCGTAAAGATGTTTGGGTGGTTTTGGATCTTGCTCCTTTCACTTTGGAGTACTATTGTTTGAGTTGTATGACATGTTATTTTTCTTGGCCCTTTAAAAGTTGACTTTTAAAAAAAATGTATAATAGTTCTCAAAGTGGCTATTCCTTGCCATGTGAATTAAGGAGCTTGTTACTTGTGGCACTTGAGCCTATCTTCTAATTATTACTTTTTAAAAACGGGATTCTAAAGCTGATCTGAGCTTTCATATTGCCTGTTGCCTAGACTGCAGATCTCCAGCAGACTGCAGAATTTTAATTTCACCCTAGTCAGGCTATGGATTTTAAGCAAACTGCTGGGTTCACAATACTTTTCTTGCAGGTAACAATTATCTCTGTTATTTTGTTTATCTTTTGATTTTTAACACAAGATGTAAAGGCACTGATTCTGCAGTCAGCAGAGGCAAAGCCCACCTAGTGGGTGCAGAGCTGGGGCAGCCTGCTGAGCCCTTGGTCCCCTGCCTGGGCTGTCTGGCTGTGTGGTGGGGACTAGCTGGAAGCTGTTCCCAACTGTGCCATGTCACCAGCACCATCCACCTACACACCAGACCAGGAGGTTATGGAAGGGCCTGTTGGGGCATATGTGGAAGAAGAGCCTAGACAGTGTCCTGGCAGCAGTGTGCCATATACATCACCTTCCTCTGGAACTGGAGGAAGCAGTGAAGGGGTTGAAGCTGCCTTGAAGGCACTGCTAAGACCCTTTCTCTGAGCTAATTTCTGAAACAGGGAAGGTCTTACCACTGTTGTACCACTTCAGGGCTTTTTTTTCCCATGAAGAGCAAGAGGGAAGTGATCGTGTTTGTCATTACATTCAGTGGTGTGGCCAAGTGGCAGGGCAGCAACAAAAGGGGACTGCTTTTGGAAGAAGGGGATTCTGATTCTCCAGGCAGATTTGCACCTCTCTGTTAGCACTGCAGTTGGATTGTCTTGTCAAGTAGCACCTCTTTCTCTGTATTTGCTGACTGCCTGGTTGTTTGAACAGAGAGTGAAGCTGCAGCATGTTTTGAATAATCCAGTTTTATTTGTGGCACACTCCGATGTAATTTAATGACCCTTCCTCAGCAAATGGCTGGTCTCTGAAGGCAGACTAGAGAGTGAGTTCAAAAGGTGTTGTTGCTCATCGTTCCTGGCTGTTACCTGCCATGACATACATCAGCTGGAACATCGTGGAGTTGCTGTGAAGCTGCCACAGCACATTAATTTTTCCTAAGTACCGTTTGCCTTGGAGTCATTGCCAGCGAGAAAGGTGAGCGCGGGATCGCAGGAGGATGACACCAGAGAGGGCTGAGCTGATAAACAAGAGAAAGAATAGCCGGCTGTGCTGGTTACCAGCTTGGAGGCTCGTTTGCATTTGCAGCGCTCACGGGAGCAGGTCGCCTCGGGAATAGCAGCTGCAATAATTAACACAGCTTTTCCGTATCTCCCTAGGGATGGTAGGCAAGGGTGACTGCCAAGGGAGCTTGCCTCCTGGGAGGGAAAGGGACAAGTTCCCCATGTGGTCTGGCTGTAGCCAGGGGTAACATAGAGTTTCCCCTCTGTCCTGCAGGAGAGTGCTGCTGCTGGAGTAATAAACCTCAGGGAAGGCTGATGCACTGCAAGCACAGCTTGGAGCTGGTGCATTTCTAGATTCAAAATTCAGTGGCCATTGTCCCTGATAGAAAGTTTTTTCTGTCTTTTCCCAAAAAAAGTAAGAAATACTAGAGCCAGAGTCCCTGGCTTATGTGTGCTGCTGACACAGACCCTCCATATCTTAGAAAGAATGGGGAGGATGATCCTCATCCCACCACTGCTCAGACCACCAGAGGCATGTTGTCCTTAGCCGAGGGCTGCCCATCTCCCCATGTGCAGTCCACTGACGTTCTGGGTGGCAGAGAAAGACATATATTCATCCCTGAGATGGGGGAGCAGAGCTGAAGGAGAACTTCATCAGGCAGACAGTGAGGCAAGGCAGGGATGATCTTCTGTAGACTATCTTTGAGATGCTGGTCCTTGTAGTGCAGCAGGGAAGGAGGCATGTGAAGGGCAGGTTGTTCCCCTGCACTGGCTCAGGGAACACATCAGCACAGACTGTGATGTGATCTGTCACCTTCCAGGTTTTCCGCAGTGGCTGTGCAACTTTGCTCTTGCTTTTATACACCTGGAGCTGTTAAATGGTTAGAGTACTGGCTCAGAGTGCACTGCTGGCAGTGCTTGATGTGGCGTGCGCAATAACTAGCAATTTCAATGGAATTTCATCTGTCATTGAGTAGTGAGACATCCATGTTTATCCTTCACCTGGCCTCTGCCAGTTGGGCTGGAGGATAAGTGGTCCCAGAAACCAGAGCAGGTCAATAGATCCATCTTGTTCCAAAATCCTAGTTAACTGGAACCAGTTGGAAACTTGCTGTAATGGAAATTTCAGTTGTGTATTATTTTTTGAACAGAATGCAGTTGATCATGTTCTTTGCTTTAGTCTGCCTCCACTTTTGGTTTTTTGTCCTGTGGTTTTTTTTGTGTATTCCAACTTTTCAGGGCGGGAATTAGCCTCATTTGTGTAAAAACACATCTCTTGAACAGTGCTGCATTCTCAGAATGCTGAAGCAACCTTGTTCAAAGACTTGATTTTTGCTCTGAAGGTTCACATAAGAAGCATGTCCTCAAGACAAACTCTGTGTATATGCCCCTCCTGAGATATCTTGTCTTGTGCTGTTTAGTTAGTGGCATTTTCTAGGATGCTGGTCTGCAGCCTCTCCCCCAGCATGGCATGCCTGTGGGCTGGGTTGTTAAGGAGAGCTGTGCTTTTGTGTTGTTGTTCCATGTCCCTCCATTTCAGCTGGGTGTGTTACTAAGTGAGTATATTTGTGCAGCACCTCATGTCATTCTTTGTTGTTTGTTTGTTTTTTCCAGAACACTATAATTATGCATCTTCAAATGTAAATGCTGGCTTGCCTCTAAATGTGGCACATTCCTCATTGTCAACTCCATGTCATGGCCTGCAGACATCAAATCCCGTCATTTCAGTTGTCCCATCGACAAACCATCCGTCTGGATATGGAGGACACATTGACAGTGGGGCTTCTGAATACTACCTGCCACCAAATATGAGGCCTAATGGAGCTCCAGCCCTGGAGAGCCCTAGAATTGAGATCACCTCTTACATGGGACTTCATCATAACAACAACCAGTTTTTCCATGATGAGGTTGAGGAGGCCATCCCAAACACCAAGCGATCACCTTCCACTGCCACTTTGAACTTACCAAACATCGAGGCATACAGAGACCCGTCCTGCCTGAGTCCAGCAAGTAGCTTGTCTTCCAGAAGCTGCAACTCTGAAGCATCTTCATATGAGTCCAACTACTCATATCCATACACTTCACCTCAGACCTCTCCATGGCAGTCCCCATGTGTCTCTCCAAAGACCACCGACACAGAAGAGGGCTACCAGCGCAGCATGGTGGCCTGTACTTTGCTCAGTTCCCCAAGGCACTCTCCATCAACATCTCCCAGAACGAGCATCACAGAGGAGAACTGGCTGGGGGCTCGCAACTCCAGGCCTCCGTCTCCCTGCAACAAGAGGAAGTACAGCCTCAATGGCCGGCAGACCTCCTACTCACCCCACCACTCCCCCACACCTTCTCCGCAAAACTCACCACGGGTGAGTGTCACGGACGAGACATGGCTGGGAAACACCAATCAGTACACCAGCTCTGCCATTGTCGCTGCCATAAATGCCCTCACTACTGACAGCACCATAGATATGAATGATGGAATTCCCATCAAGTCCAGGAAGACTGCCATTGATCACACCCCATCCATGACTCTCAAAACTGAGCCGGCTGGCGAGGATCATGGGACCATATCGCCAACTGCCGATTTGTCACCAGATGACTTCTCCAGCTTTCAGCACATCAGGAAAGGAAACTTCTGTGAGCAGTATCTGTCTGTGCCACAGCATCCCTACCAATGGGCCAAACCAAAGTCTCTGTCTCCGACGTCCTACATGAGGTAAGGAACCCTGGCATAGAGGGCAATCCTGAGAGTGTCTTATTGCATGCGTTTTATTCCTCCTTCCCTTTCCTGTCTCTGCTTCCTGCCAAATCTGCCCATCCACTCACTCCACTTAACTGTATCTTGTGACACTGCCTCTATTGTTGGTGTGGTGTGACCACGAGCAAAGCCTTGAAGGGTAAAAGAGGCTGTCCTAGGAGCTGGCCATACATAGGTTGTAACTGGTTATTCACTTCCCAGGGGATGAGCCCCAGGCTGGGCAGTCTGGAAATGGGGTATTCAGAAACTCATCAGGCAGCAGGACAATTTGGTGCTGTCAAATCTGTGGCTTTACTTAAATGAAGTTCATCATGTCTCAGTATATTTATACGGCAGGACAAGGAGATGGTCTCATTTTGGTTACAGAGCCTTTTACATTTATGCTTTATAAACAGTGAATAAAAATCAAATAGGAATATGGTTCCTTTGTGAATTATTTCAGCTCATCTGAAATTATTTCAGTTCATCTGAAGGCTATTTATCAATCTTCTTTTTCTGTCTGTGTGGGACGATGATTCTCTTTTTTTTCCCTTTCCCCCATTATTTTTTATGCTTAAGGAAAAAGCCCTTATTTGTCAGCTGAGAGTACTCAATATACTGATCACATTTATTTATCACAAGAGGACTCTGGGTAGGAAACAGCACAGAATAGCCAGAATTTGAGTTACATCTGTTGCATTCTCTTTCCATCCCAGTTATGGTCTTGATTTTGGAGTCTTCTGAAGGCTGTACACACAGAAGCGTGTTGTGCAGGAAAATAGTTTGGCTTTCCAAAGTTTTGCAGGCTGTTCACAGTCCCTGTGATGGCCACCCCTTCTCCTCTTCCTCCCCAGTCTTACTTGGCTTCATGCTTTTGACAGTGAAGCTGCCTTTCTCAAAATCAAAGCAGTGAGCACGTAGCTGAAATATTTTAATTAGCAATGCGTTCCCTGGCTCTCAACCTTGTCAGTCTCACTTTTCTCTAGCCAGCACCTCTCTGCCATGTGCTGCCTCCCAAAACTGAGGGGGAACAGTACACAGCCTTTGGTGTTACAACACACTCCCCTTCATCATTGTTCTTTCTCCTCCTCTCTGTGTTGTCTTGTCCAAGCTCCTTGCCAGACCCTGGCTCAATTCAGTGTCAGAAACACAGCAACCCTTTTGGGTCTGGCCAAGCCAGGCAGAGGTAGGCACTCACTGCCTTTTGGAGCTGGGGTGGATACTTTTAACACCAGTCAAATCCTTCAGAGCCTTCCCACCTACTTAAAAAAACTTTTATGTTCTCTCACTGCAGCGCCAAGTAGCTCATGTTCATCAGAGAGGTTGGCTGTTGTGTTGCAGGCAGCTTTTTGCTGATGACTTCAAGGGCAGGAGTAGGATAGTTTGACCAAACAGGCTTTTATCTTTCCGTTGCAGCGTGCGGCCGTAGGCACTTTGCCGCAGTCCGTCAGGAGGCACCCGGCGTGCCTGTGTGCTAACACAAACAAGAAAGGTGAAGTGTACAAAACGGAGCCCCACTATGTTGTGTATTTAACATTTTTTTCCACTGTTTTGGTCTTGTATAAAATATGTTTCCTGGTTCGCAATATGTTTCCATGTGATCTCATTAACTCGTGCTCTAGGGCAGTTGGAAGTTACTGTTGAAATGTGATTTTAAGTTATTTTACCAATCAGATGCACTAACTGTGCTTCCTTCCACCAAAAATACCTCTTATTTTATGTATATGAAAGTGCTGGGCAACTGAGCACGGACGTCAACAGGATCACAGCCTACGCAACAGAAACTGTTATTTTAAATCTTTCCAAAAAAATTGGTTAAGAATTTGTCACAACAGAGCTGGATTTTTTTCCTGTTATGTTACACATCTGTTCTATTTCAAACACAAGGGCTGGAGGGGAGGGTTCCAACAAACAACTCGGGCTCCAAAATCTACCCGGTCATAATGATTTTGAGATAACCAGATTTGATTGCCTCCTCTGTCTCTTCCTGAATATGCGGTACAGTTTTCATCAAAAGACAGCATGCCTTGGAAAATCACTGACGCCTTTCCCTCCCTCTTTTGCATTCCCATGTCTTTGGGGGCAGGAGGGAGCAGGCTCAGGCAGACCATCAGCTGAGTGCTGTCTCCTTTCCTGGGGTTTTACAGTGGGCATCAGTCTAAAAGGGAAACTACTTTTTGGCATTGTTTCTTAAATTGATGATGTTTTTAATTTGTCATAATGAAAGCTGAATCCACTTTAGGTTTTTCAAGTCATGGAGCAGGGGAATAATAAGAGTATATAATGAGAGTATAATAATGCCTGCCTTAACAGAAATAGAGTCTTTATGTGTTTCATGCTTCCTTTAGCTGATGATGAGGACTGTGAGCTCGGATGCTCAGCTCAGTCTCCAGACTGTGGACTCTCTGGTGCACATCTGGGCTCACCCATCCCCTTCAAAGACTGTGAACATGTGACTCTCTATTCCTGCATGGGACTTGGCATGTGGTTGCAGAGGATCACAAGATGGGGTGGGAGGGTAGAGCCTGACCCTGTAGGCGAGGCTAGAGCTGCACAGGTTAACCCAGGGCTGCTGGGGATTTGTCTGCGGTCCTCTGATTGCAGCCCAGGGCCTCATGCCAAGTTTTTGGATGTAGGAAATACCTAGAGACCAAGCAGACATTTCAGGAGAAGCTTTGGAACAGACCTTGAGGTAGTGATGGGAATCGTACCTTTTCCAGATCGAAACGAGTTACCTAAATGTACCAGTCTTCCTCAGAAAGTCCTGGAGGTAAGTCATGATGCAGAGACTCAAGAGATGGTCTTTGTGAAATGCTCTTTTAGCTATTACCTCGAAGGTATTTTTTAATTTCAGTGTTTATGCATTGCGCTGTCTCCCTTAGAAATGCAAGAAGTTTCTGCCTGTAGCCTCTCTTAGACTTAATGTAGCAAATAGTTTTTTAAAAAAGCACTCTACTGTGCAGTTATTGTACAAGCAGGTGATGCTCTATGTTTCTCAAGCCCTTGCTGTCTCAGTGGTGTTCCTTCTGTAGTGTTTCTCCAGCGCTTCTCAGTGCTGTGTGATGCAGAATTGCTCATGGGCAAAAATATCAGAGCCGAAATGGAAGTACAGGATTGGATGACTGCCTTCAGCTGTGGGGGCACTGTTACTGGCTATTTCCAAAACTAAAATCCCATTTTTTTATTCTTTGCCCACTCATTAGGAGGTCCTAAATCACCCTGTATCACAACTGAAAGTATAGGCACTCACCAAAGTGCCATGCTTCTGAGTACCTTACACATTTCATATGACTTCCTCTTCACCCATTGTACTTGACTAAACAGAACCTGAAATTTCCTGGAGGCAGTTTCTCACTCGTTGAAAAGTAATGCATTGTAATTATTTCAAGTGTCATCGGTTTAATCCAAGAAGAAGTGTGTTGGCCTGTAACACTTGAGCTTGCACTAAATGTAGTGTTTTTCAGGGGAAAGGGGAAGAGAAATGGTTGGGTTTCTTGGTCGGGCATATGGCATATATGAGGTCCACCACACCAAAAGGATCTTGCAGGAACAGACAGGTGGCTTTTAAAAGCTCTCTACTGTATTTTCTTGCACAGTTTATTTCTTTAACTGTTGAAAGCCACATTTTCTTTAGCTGCAGTCTCTTTTTCAGCCTCAAAAACATACATGCATGTTCCTGGTCTCACAGACACCTGGTCATGTAGTTTTACATATGGAGACTGAAGTTTGCACCTAGAGAATGTATGATTGGATACCTGTGTGCAAGTTGCAGAAGCACATTTGACTTTTGTCTGCATCAGTGGCCTTGTTTATTTTTTTGTGGATTTTTTGGATTCCACCTTTGTGACTGTGACAGTATTAAGCATGCAAAAATTGAGGCCCCAAACCATTTGATTTCCTTTACAAACCATGATTTTAAAGTGTTGCAGACTTTTTCCTTCTTTCTTTCGATTTGTGGACCTTTCAGATGATTTTGATGATGCCTTTGTGTTTATTTTGAAATAGGTATTTTGTTCCAGATAATGAAATAGAGGACAACCTTACTTGGGGGAAGTTGGGTTTCTTAAGAAATTGGGGTTTTCTGAAGGTGGAAAAAGACACCAGCTATCTTAAGATGAGATAGTCACTGTGCAGCAGCACCGGATTTGCTGACCTGAGCATTCATGGCGACCTTGCGTGTTTATGGCAAGTGAGAGGAAGTTCCTCAGACAAAGCAAGGGCAGGGCTGTCTGGGCAAGACTCGGTGAAGTGGGGACTTGTGGTTGTGTGGCAGTGACCATCTCCTGGGACTCGTTAGTGTTAATTGAGGGGCCAGCAGGAGAGTGGACAGGGAAGAGCCCACAATGCCTCTAACCTTTTTCTCTTTCCTGCTATATGCATGCTGGATGGGGATATGTAGATGCTTCAGCAAGTTTGGTTTGCTATCATGTAGCAGTGGCTTTTGATTACATTTGGTTGCTGTACCATAAGGCTGAAGACTACTTGGAAGTCTGTCTCAGTTAGCTGATATATTTTTGCTTGTTTGATTTAATCCTCCCCACACTTTCTCCTGACTGTTTTTTGGTTCATTCAAATGCCCCTGTGAGCATTTTATTAATGGCCTTCCTTCACCAGCTCATTTTAGCACCCAATGATTCTAAATTCAGGATGAGCAGAAATGCGATGCCAGCCACTTGTTATCTCCATTCCTGCACCAATAGTTTCATGTTCTTTCTCTAAGCCAGTAAATGCAAAATTTCCCATGCATATCTATCTCTAACTGTGAATTTTTAGGACAGTAGTGTGAAGTATTATCTGGGAGTATGACGACGACAACTCGTGTTTTCAGACTTCAGCATGAGGAATTCCAGTGCGCCACATGCGCTTCACGGAGGAGCTACTTGGTCCACATGCCAGCAAAATACAGCCAAGTCTGGGGTGGGACACAGCATCTATTTTAACAGCTCGCAGCCAGATTGCTCAATTGTCAGACAGGAAATTCAAAAAAAGAGAGAGCAAAATCTATCCATGTTAACTCATAGGTGAAATATAAAGCAGGTGTATTTTTCTGGCCACAGTCAAGTTGGTGGACATGTAGCCATCATCATTGTTTTCTTACTTTTCCAAAGTCACACAAAGGGATCTTTCACAGGCATCCACTTCAATGTGAGACATGGATGATAAATAATAAATTGTAACCATATTTGCATTTGGTGCACAGTTGGAGCATGTTCAAGCTAGCAGCCTGGTGAAAGTTTCACAGCCTTGTGGTTTCTCTAGTTTGTGTTTTTGTTTCTAAAGAAACACTCCTTGTCAGAAAAAATAAGTTTAGCACAGGGCACCCAGTCTTGGCCACACTCCTAAGTCACTCACTTTGGGTGCTGAAAGACACTTTCCATACTCCTGGCAGTGGCTTATGCCACTGTCAGGCAGCTGTTTGGGGTAGTTGACTCCATGCTGTGGTACTTGGCTGAGGAGCAGGGTTAGTCCTGGTGTGAGGATGGTGGTTATTCTGACACCTTCTGCACAGCAGCCTAGTTCAGAACAAAATTGTCTTTTTCAAGCTGCCTTGGGCATCTAGTAGTTTAGAAAGTGTAATGGTAGTTTAATTTCCAAACGCATATCAGTCACGGGAAAGTGGAGCTTAAACACCTTTGCAAAGTTTAGCAGAAGTTTTTGGCTTTGTTTCCTCCCTGTCTATATTCCAGTGTGCTGCTTAGTATCTTTTTTTTTTCTTTTTTTTTCTTTTTTTTTTTTGTAACTTGATAAATCTTTCTGCTAAAGGCAGAAGTCAGCCAGACTGGATAATCTGTTTTTGATTCAATCATATTGTGTATCTGGTGTATGCAAAATAAATCACTATTCATCTGTTTTTTAATCTGATTTATGTAGGACGGAGTTATATTGAGCCAGTTTTCTACAGCCTAACCACCAGGTTTTGTGAACCCGCCTTGAAGCAACCATACCTCATTACAGCATTTAGGAGTACTACAGTGAGATTTATTAGGGCACAGAAAGGAACAGGACAGGTTTTCAGCTGGTGGAAAATGCGATCTGAAGGAAATACACTGATGTATATTTGATAGGAAGACTGTGTGAAGACCTTTTCTCCTCTTCTTGACCCCTGTGGTGGGGCTCTTCTCCCCTCTACGTGATGCTAGCCAGATGAGGTAGTTTAGGCCTTTTCAAATTGATAAGGTTTATTTGCAGCAACCAGATTTGATTTTACCACTACACCATTTGCTTGGTGGCTTTTTCCCTTAACCACGTTTAGCTGCAGGAAATTAAGTGCATGATGAAGATAACCTAACATAGGAAATAGCTCTGACAGCCCCAATCCACGACAGTGGTAAATGCATCACTCTGCTTCCTTTATCAGGAAAACTCCCATTAATTGTCAATTTGTAATTGGGCAGGTGGTATTATGGAATTTTGGTGGTAAATTTCAGGCTAACAGCAAACTGTATTTTTATTGTCAGGCTTTATTTGAGATAATGAATTTTACAACTTAATTATACTGACATTTTCAGGTGTTGATTTGAAAGGGTTTTTTTGTGTTCTTAATTTTATTTTGTAAGAGATGTAATTAATTATGAAACTATGACTTACTTCCATGTATCTTAAAAAACCCAAACCTTCTTTACTTGCAGGCTACACGCTGCCAGTCAGAGTTGTCCTTTTTTATTAAGTGTTAAATATTTCTAATCTGATAGATATTGTGTCCTCAGAATAAAAAAAGATCCATCAAGTGAGAATTGACTTAAAACCAGAAACATCTGTTTAAAAATGTGTGCTGATCATCACCAGGAGAGACACAGCTGTTTTGCTCTGCTCCTTGTCATTTGTCATTAGTCAAATATGGTTTATCCAGAATTTTTTTTCTTAGACTTTTTCAGACTAAAGTATGTGTACCTAATGTGCCAGGCAAAGAACAGTGTCTATAAACAAGGGCCCATTGTCTCTAATTTTTTGCTGTGTCTCTGCTCTTTGTATGAGTGTCTTGTAGCAGAAGGGCTTCTCCTCGCCCCCAAGGTGGGCCCTGGCCATTTTGGGGGAAAGGCTTGGACAGGAGGTCAGAAGATGCAGCATCCTGCCTAGAGCTGAGGCTGAGGCTTCCTTGTCTAGAGGGGCAATAGCCAATTTCAGGGATTCTCCCTGGCAGTAGCTTGCCAGAGTGCCCCGCTAGCTCCTACTGAATCCAGATGCTCATAGGAGCTAGGAGCACACATCTTTCTTTTGGATGATCTCTTTAGGCTGAGCTGGGAGCTATATGGTTACTTTCTTCTCTCCCCCTCTGTTACTAGACTCCATGTCCTGAGGGCAGGATAGGAGAATAGCTGGAAGTTCAGAGCCTGTGGCTTGCCAGCAAGCTGTCCCAGGATAGCAAGGGATGCCCAGGGAACAAGGGTGGTCCTGGTCCTCACCCAAGGCTGGGGCTTATGGCTCTAGATGACCCCTGTAATATGTGTAGTGTGTAATTTACATAGACATGCAAATCACATGGCTCAGATTTATAAACAGTGAGGAAAGATAATGTAGAGAAACTTAGCACCACCTGAAGTCTCATCAGTGCATATGCACACATGGACTAGCAGATATGAATTAAATACACTGGTTATAAAGGGCTGGATAAGCATGAAAAACTGCCGCTGCTAGTGGTTAAAGCCCTTGTTCTGCAGTGGGAGACAGCAGGGATACCTTGGGGAATATGACAGCTGTAATGCCTGAGAAGCCACAAGTGCACTGAGTGTGCATCACTGGGACGGTAACAGGGAGTATTCAGTCTCCAGCTGAAGATGTGCTTGTAGTATATGCATCCAGTGCTGAAGCTTTTTTTGCATTCTTTCCCTCCTGCCAAGCTTGTTTCAGCCGTGATTCACGCTGCTCAGGCTGTCCTGGCACCTGGGCTATAGCAGTGAGGTGTGGAGCCAGTAAGTCCTGTGCCCAGCCTCCACACAGGCTGGGCAGAGCTAATGAGTCCTTCAGCTTCCTCACCTGCATGCTGCAATGGGACGAGCCCTCTCACTGTGGCAAGGTCCATGGCACCTACAAGGGGTTGAGGACTGTGATTTTCAGCTTGCTGGTCATCTTCTCCAGGCTGATAGGACATGTACTAAAGTTTCATGCAAGAGGGTGAGGTAGTATGTTGCTGTTGTGCCATTTAACTACTTGTAAAGGCTTTTGAAGAACACTCAGTGAAGAGCATTCACAAAAGAATATAGAGTAGACATGAAATCAGTGTTTTAATCATGAAGCTTTTTGCTTCAATTTTAAGATTGTTAAGTTTGTCTTAGGCCTACTGTTTCTACAGTGCTTGTTTGTTTCTTTTCTTTCAACCCAAAGCATCAACTTGGCATTTCTTACAGGTCTCGTGGTTATTTTCAAGTGTTTTGTACTGGAAGTGGGTTTCTAAGAATGACACTTCCCCACCATTGCATGCTATTGGGCCTGATTGCTTGTGTGATGGCAATGAGTCCTTACTATTTTAGTTAATTGCAGAGTCAATACAGAGCCAGAAGAGTGAACTGCATTTTCTTCAGGCTCATGTGTTACCATCAGTAGGATTTGTAAGCAAGTTCTGACTTCAGAGCTTGCTGCGTTTCAGTGCAGGAACCAGAAAGCGATTGGGTTTGCTTCGAGGCTCTCAAAAGAAATGGGGAAATGGCATTTTGTTCTTTCTGCTCCCTGTAAACTGAGCAGTTTTGTTGAAATCTTTAGATTAATTAAATGCGGAACTGGTTTGGCATTCTCTTTCACAGTAGGAATCCTCTTCCTAAAATTCCTCTGTGTCTTTCTGCCTACCTTTCTTCTTTTGGTTTGAGAGTCAGTATATTAAGATATTTGTAAGCTGTGTCTTAAAATTCTTCCATTTTGGTTACAAATCATATAGCATCTGAGCCCTCAGATATGCTCAACCTATAAATCTTCATAAAATAACCGTTACCTTCTTATGTCATGGCTTTATCTTTATTGATGAAATTGTAAATGTAAGATGGTGAAGGATGAATTGCGAAACACAGTCTATAAATTAATAGTGCTGGATGCTTGTGGTCTGTGACAGTGTACTTAATTTTTAATCTGTTTTCTTTTCCACTATAGCCCATCCCTGCCTGCCCTTGACTGGCAGCTGCCATCTCACTCAGGACCTTATGAACTACGTATTGAAGTGCAACCGAAGTCCCACCACCGAGCTCATTACGAGACAGAAGGCAGTCGAGGAGCTGTGAAGGCGTCTGCGGGGGGACACCCTATTGTGCAGGTACCAAACCCTGTAATGAGCAGCACAGGTTGTTTATCTTGGCTCTCTGTAGTGAGCACCCTTTCTTCTCCAAAATCAAAATGTGATGGGAGATTTTACCTGTCCTCAAAGATTACTGCACCAGTGTGGCTTAGAGTATACTCTAAGTGGATTACTGCTCTGTCTGTGTAGGACTTCACGAGTATTCAGCTGGCAAGTGGTGATTGTGGACCTATCTGTGCAGTCAGACACTAGACACACAGTTTATACTGAAATCAGCTGGGGATGTGCCTCAGTACATTTAGTCCTTAACTTGCAGTTGGATCTAATCAGAACTGTGAACACATGTTGGAGTGCAGAGCTGTAGCAGTGATGTAGAAGTATGTCTCTGGTTTGGATGCTGCATTGAATTCTGAGCAAAATGAGGCTTTTAGAGTTTCTTCTGTTCAGCTCCTAAAACCCTTCCAGCTGCTCTGGAAATCATCTGAGGTCTGAATCTAGTTTCATGAATTCTACCAAGCTTTTCTAGTTACTATGTATAAAACATTTAATTTAATAACACTGTAAACTGACCCTTAATTCATTTATATGACTAGTCTCATTCATTTTTAAAGGACTTTGCTTAGGAGTGGGAAGAACAAGATTTAGTTGTTTAAAACAAAAAAGAAAAAGTAGTGGGTGAGAGCCAACTGTGCTTGTCCCTCCTCAGCTGCTGCTATCTCACCCAGCAGTTAAACTTCCAGTGCCTTCTGTCGGGGTTGTGACCCTTTGTGCAGCAGAACCCAGGTTTTATCGCTGTCCAGACGCCACAGGACCCATGGGTGCCAGGGCACTGCTGCCATGCTCACACTGCTTGGGTTTGTGCCATAACCCTTCCTGCAGGAGCAGTGGCTTGTTGAAAGACCGGGTGGCTTGGGATGATGTACGGACCACATGTGCAGGGCTCGTGCATGTTTGTTTATTTGCTGTAAAACCCTGTTAGCAAACGCATCATTCGAAGGAACGATGCAAGGCTGGGATGACTCTGGGTAGAGAATGCTGCTGCAGAATGTGTGTGCTGCTGTGGCAGCTGGAAAAGGAAAGCGAGGGGAGTTGTCAGCAGCACACACAGTTCACTCTTTAGCTCTGCCAGAACTCGTCAGTGACATAGGATTATGGAAGTCATCTGCTGGAAGTTGAAAGGGTTTAGCAGAACGTTTATTAAAGCGGGGCTTGTGGCAGACATGCTTGATGACAATTAATGCCTACTGTGTTTGTGGCTTGATGCAAGGAAATGCAAATAGGGAGGCATCAATTTGCAATGGCCAGCCTAGTGTTTAAAGTTTCCTACGTGCTTTTTGGAAAGACTGAATGTGATGCCAACATTTAATGGGACTAAATGTGTCCAGACATTTCCCTTCTTATCCCCTGCCCCAGACTGTCAGAAGTAAGCATGCTGCTTCCAAACACAAACAAGTGTCAGAAAAGAGGAGAGGAAACTACAGAAGGGCACAAAGGGAGAGGGAGGGAAGCAGACAATCCCAGCCCTGTCAATTGGCTCTACCGATTTAATAAGGATGAATGTATTTTTCAGTCCTTTTATTACAACCTGATCATCCTTTTCTTCAAATAGAGCAGAAACATAAAGAGGGGCAGAGAAAGCTTCTCCATGCTGACATTGCTTGCCATCTTGGTCAGTTATCTGTTTGAGGAAGTGCATAAAAGCTTCTGACTTAGACCAGAGGTTAATGGAAGGATGGAATAAAAGTACTTACAAACAGAAAGGAAGTACTTATATGTAGTTTTTATAAGAGAAATAGTAAGTACTTATAAATAAAGAAGTAGATAGAAATCAAACGTATGTATAAATAAATGAAAGGAGGAGGAATAAATCTAGGGATTAACTTCTCACAAACTGATGACTGAGAAAAACTGTAAAATGCATCTCTGAATCAACATATTTCTAGATACTGAAGATGTTTGGGTTGTGTTTGGTTCAGCCCCCTATGTTATACAGAAAGGAGCCCAAGTTTTGAAGTTCAAACCCAAATGTAAGCTCAAAGAGTATCTGAGCATCTTCAGGTGAGAGATTTTGGATCGAGCTTTTCTCTCTAAATATATCCAGTGTTTTCCATTGTGTTGGCTCAGGGAAAATTCTCGTAAAACTGCTCTGACCTCGTGCACTGCCCTTTTGTGTTATTTTTTTTCCTATGTGGACAGTCACATCCTTATGTTGGTACTTAGGGCAAACTTGCTTTAATTCTACTCTTGTGAAGCTCTTCCCCTTCGCCTTCAACAAGAAGAGAATGTGGAGGAGGTCTCTTTCTCTCTTCTCTGTTTCAGTCCCCCTCTCACTGGCATCCCACTTCCCAAACCAGGAGATTTTCTCACACTAATACCTCCACAAATCTGTAGGGCATGCTAAGGCAGAGGAGAAGTAAATCCAAAAAGCATCCACTGTTCATGGCATGGTTCCCAAGCAAAATTGCCAAGAGGTTGCTTTCTCTGCAGCCAGAGTGTGTTTATCTATCTTTTTCCCAGGCAACATTAGCTTCCTGGCTACTGCTCCATTCCTTCTTGTAGGAGGTAGAAGGTCTGAGGATCAAAGATTTCTGAGGCAAGCATGCTAGATGAGGAGAGCAGGGACATAGGAGGGCAGGAGTCTCTTGTGGGTGTGACATGAAGGGCCAGGGTTGGAGATTAAATTTTTTCCATGGATCTAGTGGCTCCTCCAGGCTGGTGACTTTTCTGTGGAGCTGGAGAGGGACACATGTAAAGCTGAAGACCTGGCATTGTGCAGAATGCCACTGGGGTATGCAATTACTTTTCTCTCCCAAACCTGAGCATGGGAAAGGGCAGGTAGTGATAGCACCTCAGGCTGCCAGAGAGGTCCAAACTGATCTGTGGAAGGGGCAAGCCTGGCCTGGTGCTGCCTCTGGCAACAGAGTCTTGTCCTGACCCAGTACTGGAAGGTGCCACTCACTCCTTGTCATCTCTCTATCATCTATCTGCATGGGACTTGCTCAGTAGAGGCTCTTGCAGGCCTTCTCCCAGGCATATTTCATGCTGGCAGGATTTCCTATGGATTTCTATCTGTGGAAAGGCTGCACCCTCCCTTCTGCACTTAGGAATGGTATGGTTTGGAGTATTTCAAGTTGTCTGTGAGGGCTCATGAGCCCAGTAGTGCAATATTTTTCTCTTTCTCGTTTTGTCTTTGCCTGTTTGGGTGTTTGGCTGCCATGGCAGCTCCAAGGTATCTCTGTTCTTGATTGCTAAACGTTTGGAGAGTGGGATGAGCCGGCGCACCTAGCGAGCTAAAAGTGCTGCAAAAGATTGGCAAGCAAGTGGTGCTGGGGAGTGGTGCTGATGAGATCACGGTTGGCACCAGCTTTTACCCCTTGGCTTGGCAAAGTATTTTGTGAGTTGCTATTGCCTTTGGTGATTTCAGACTGGAGTACTCCCACCTCTGAGTCAGAACAGGGATGGTGCCCTACCTGGCATCAGGCATTGTGAAGCTGCATGCTGTGTCAGGTGAGGGTTAAACCTGAGACCACTTTGGGGAGCAAAATCCCTCATGTTAGTATCCTGCTGGCACCTCCTTGTTTGCAAGAGTTCATGGCCAGGGTGAAGATTTCTCAAATGAAGATGAAGTGAATGGGGACTCTAGGAAATCCACAGAGTTAGAAAGCTACAGCCATGTTTTAAGGAGGTGAATTTAATTCAAGGGGTTTACTTCCAGAATGTCTTTAAAATGTCCTCCATTTGGACCTATCTCCCAGTCTTCATTTTAAGAGTGGTGGTGAGGAGTTGCACAAGATGGGGGTTGCATTCCAGCCAGTGATGGCTCTGTTTCAGCTGCAGGTAAGTAATCTGGCAGATAAACATTTGGACTCCTTGGGGAGGGATGGCACCAGATTATAAATATATGGTCTGTAGATATTCTAATTAATAACTCATCTTTGGAATAAGTCAAGCACTTTGACTGCCTGAGATGGAATTTTTACAAGCAGGGTGCGGTGTATCTGTGAGATAAAATCCAAATACTCAAGAATGTTTAATTAAAGGTTATGATGTACTCCCATAGAAGATTGTACTCAATGGTGAAAGAAAATATTCAAATGCACAGAGTAGTCTAGTAAGCACTTTCAAAACCCTTGATTATTATTAAGCTTTTTGACACAAAATATGCCAGGAATTCTTTTCAAGATCACTCTTGACATGAGTTAGATAAATTGGATAGAAAAAGGGAAGAAAAGGAGTTGTAGGGGTTTTCCTTTTTTACCTAGGTAACCAGTATTACCCAGAGTTTCTTTTCCTCTTGGAAAATTAAGTTAGTATTGAACATACAGTGAATGTTGTCTTGCCTTCCACTGTACCACTTTGCAGTGAGGTTGTAGGGGTTGTGTATGGCTCCTGTGCTCCAATACGAAATTTGATCTAAGCCTGTTAACAGCATCTGAACTACCTCATTTTATAGGCAAAACACAATGATTTGTCTGCTGCTTTACATAGTCAAAATGTTGTCTGTACCAGGAGGTTTGCTCACAAGAGTCGTCTGTACCATTTCTTGACAAGATCTCAAGTAAGCACTTTGGGTCCGATTTTCAAAGACCTTGAGGCATGTGTTGGGATATTTAAATCCCCTTATGACTAACAAGTGTGTCAGACTCTTCTCTAAAGCACTCACTGCCTCAGTATTTTTTTCACATCTCCACGTCACCATAATTAGGCACCAACGCACCCCCCAGCTATTTGTGCGCCTCAGTTACACATGGAGCATGTTATTGTTTGCTTCCTGTGGATCGGTTGGTTTTGTTGCTCTTTGGATAACAAGCTCAGGTAGTCCTAGTCCAGGTGCTGGCCACCACAGGTATCTGTAAGAGTCCTTTCATGTTCAGACCCAAGAGCAATGAATACCTTTTGCCAACTGCTCAGGGAATAGAAAGCCTCATCCATCAAAGCATTGTAACTTTAGGGGGCATCACAGTCTGATACAGCACTTCCCATGCACCCAGCTTCACAAATAGTTAACAGCATGAGGTAAGAGGGTTGTGCAATAACCAGAAGGCAAGATGGGAAAAGGAAAGAAATGAAGAGCTAAAAGAAAAGACTGGAAAGAGGTGTCACCATTTATGACAGGAAGAAGAGGAAGGCTACTCCAGGCAGAGCAGGGCAAGTTCTTTGCAGCAATGCTTTGATGCTGCACAGCAAGAATGAGCCCATGGCTAAATTTTTACTACATTGTGTGGGACTTCTCATATACTTTCAATATGTGCAAAAGTGCTTTTCTTGTTAAGTGTCACCCAGTACTGCAAGTTTGTTTTAGACAACAGAGCTGCCACAATTGCTGGGTGAGTCAAGGGGATTGGAAGGAAAAAAACAGTCCCTGGTGGGTCCAGCTCATGCCCATCTGACACCTGACCAAGAGGAGTGGGTATGGAAAAATCATGTTAGCTGCTTTCCCCTTCCCTCTTTGGTTATATCAGGGCATGTTCTTGTTAGTAAATAGTGATTTAACTTGTCATGCCACAGTGGACTTCCTCTCTGTGCTGCTCTTAACTTCTTTTTAGACGGCAGCATCACCCTTTGTTCAGATGGAAATATAATCCTTTCTTACGGTGGGCATATAAAGACATTTGCAAGCACCTGTTAGCCAGGTTGCAATTAATAGCACAAAGCCAGGCAATCACACAACAAACCAGTCAGGGAGCCTATACTTTATAGCCTTGTTTTAGACAGCCAGTACTTCTTAAAAATAAATCTAAGCTGAATGGCTTTCTCACTTCTTGTATCTGTACAGTTAAAGTTAAACCTCAAACTAGCAGACAGATAATCAAAACTGGAAAGTAGAATGATTTGGCAGATGTTTTAAGGCTGCTATTGCTTCTATAAATCCAGCAAATGGAAGAAAGCTCATTGAAAACTTTTTAACATAGTGTTTTGGGTTTTTTTTTTTGGTTAGGGGAGTGTATTTTGGGAAGGGGGGAGTTTCTCTTGTTTGGTGTTTTGCATGAATTTGGTCCCGCAGAGTAGCTGCACAAGCACAGCTGTATCGGTAGCTTGTGGACTCCCTGAGGAGGGGTAAGTCCAGAAGGGAGCCATCCTGGAAAGTGTGCTGCTGTCAGCCGGAGGAGATTTCATGACCCTGAAAATGCAGCTTCAGCTCTGATTTATGAACCATCCTGGGGACTGGACTCTGCTGTTTGGTGCAACAGCCCTTTCCAAATGAAAAACGAAGTTTCCATCAGCCAGCGCTTGGGGGATGCACTCTGCTCTCCATTAAAAATGATACCTCGCCTACGCTCAGTGTGATGGACGCTACAGTACACATCCCAGCTGTTAGGGTGCTGAGATATTCAATCTGGCTTTCCAGCCTGAAGGTTTTAGCCCAGCATCCTAGGTTTGCCTTCAATTTGGGCTCACTGGCTGCAGGCAAAGCACAAGTTGGTGGTGGCCTTGAGGGAGGAGGAGATGGAAAGTATTCCCACTGCTCTGCTGGTGATGTCTCTGTTCCCTTGGGAAAGGGGATGATGATATCAGCTCCCCACTTTCCTCTTCCTTGGCCTCTCCCGGCTTCCTTGCTGCCTTGTTCTTTGTGACAAGGAAGTCAGTGGCATTGCTCTCACTGCCTGGGGTATCTTCTAGCTGTCCTCTGGTGATGGTTGATAAGGGAAAGACCACCTAGGTTAGGGAGGAAGCAGAGGAGCCATCTTTATCTCCAGCACTGTTCCCAGAGCCATCCTTTCTGCTTCCCTTGTCAGGCTGGTTCTGGTGACCAGCAGCATATGCACCCTGGCTGTCTACAAACAATGTGATGGAAGTCTCTGCAAGATCAAGAAAGACAGAGCATAAATGTAGCAGTCTTTCTTCTCTGATTCCTCATTTATTTTTCCTCAGGTCTCATGCTGTATCCTTTTACTCAGTGAACTGCTTGCATTGTGGACAGAGTTTTTTCTGCACATTGTCTGAAAGGGTGATTCATCATTATTTTGGAAGCATATCTCCAAAATGTGTATCACTGCTCTCCAGGGAGGAATCAGGACTCATCCTTGACTGTTTGAATGTGCTGGGTTTCCCCCTTTGCATCTTTTTTGCCCAGTGCTTAATATTGCATCACTCCTGCTAAAAGTTGCAGATGCAGTGTGTCTTGCTCTGTCTCTAAATTTTATTTCCAGAAGTAGCCATTCCCCTTTCCTGCAAGCAGTCATGTCCCAAGCAAGATAAGAAAATCTCCCTTGCCTTGTTTTTAATACATACCTTAAAAAAATTTAAACGTGTCTGTGGGCCTGAGCAGTATCTGCCATTAGGTGGTGTTCAATGAAGTTGGAAACAAAAAAATTAATGTACTCAGCAGCTGAACAGGCTGTTTCTTTGCAGTGGAGTGCTAGGAAAATACCTGCACAAACCACAGCAGCCTGGCAAAAGATGGGGGAGTCTGCTGCAAATGTGCTTACAGAGCTAAATATTTCCAGTTCCTTCCTTTGTATTCTCTGTAAAGATTAGTAGAGCTAAGGAGCCTATAGTGTGATCTGTTCTCTCATATATTTCCTTTTAGAAAAAGTTTTAGGAATAAACAGTCCAGCTCAAGTGATGCAAGAAGAGGAAAAAAAACACCAGTCACTAAGATTAATAAGGGTTTTGGCACATTTGAAAACTTAAAAGTGGTCATCATGTTAAAACCACAAAATTGGCAATTGCCTAATTCACGCTCTAATAGATCTTTGTCTTTTGGAAATGCCTGACCTACTCATGTCAAGAAATGGCCCCTGCATCTGTGTCATGATTGATCTCTCGCAAGGGCAATTGATAGCGGTGGTTGGTGGGGGGGATTCCCAGTAAATCTGTGGTAGAAGCACCCCTGCACTAAGAATGCATGCATCAGGTGGAAATGATGAGAGTCAAAGAGAAGGAGCGGCAGATGCTTTTGGTTAGCCAAAAGAGGTTACCGGTAGTGCTACAAATGGGTAGTGGGTACCCACTTTTCTAAGGAGAAATACAACATGGGTAGATCTTTTTCTTGCCTCAATTTACCCGACTTCAGTTGAAAAAAGCAACCCAAAAACCTAACCCCAAACCAAATTACATTCAAAGCAGCATTGGTGCACTCCTGCAGTCAAACATCTCAGCCTGCTTAATTCAAGTACATGCTTAGGACTTTGCTGACTCTTAGTTTAGCTGTTTTTAAGAAAATAAGACTGTGGATGGGTAAGATGTTGATGACTGGGTTTAAAATGGCTTTTCAGGGAGGTTTAGATGATACGTGAGGCTGTGGTCTGGGCGTGAACCACAGTTGTTGCTTGACTTAGTTTTGGTTGCAGCTGAAAAGACCTACACCAAAGTTACCAATCAGCAAATTTGCTCCAGACTTGTCAGATTATTGCACGTTGACATGTGCCCAAAAGCTGAAATGAAACACAGTTAAAATTAAAATGCAGCTTTACCAAAAGCCAGATGCTTCGTTATGAGCTGAGCTAACCTACCTGCCAAATACTGCTAACCTGCATGAGGCAGGCGATTAATTTTTTACAAGTCTGCTTTGGCAACTAGACATCTGTCCTCTATTCCTAAAAGTAATATCTCAGGGCAAACGATTTTTTTCCTGGTACTCTGAATTACATAAAACATATATCATGAAAATTATATTGCATCAGTTCTGTGTGAAGATATACTAGGGGCCAATTCATATTTCAGATCCCTTCCACACCAATTTAACTCCTAACATAATTGGAATTTCTGGTTTTATACTTTCTAATTTTTATATGTAAGAAGGGTAAAAAATTACATCTGTGACATAACTTGTGATCTGGAATGTCTGTATATGTGGTTATAATATAGATTTTCCATTTTAATTAGTCATTATTTCAACTAACAGGCTGAATCAGTGGAAAATACGGTATCAAATTACTCCGTTGCTCTCTCCAAGTACGTTGCAGCTTTCATTATGAGCAGGGGTTTATCATTTTTTTCCTTGTGAAGAATAGCTCAAGATCATCTTTGCTACGTGCCGTGAAAGGGAGATGATCCATTGCAGCATCTGCTATATACATACACATAAGTAAAATTTGTTGCATGCTGTCAGTGCAGTGAAATCAAATAAACTTTCTCCTCCCTCCACATGTTTAAGAAATAATTTAGCAGGAGTTGCATATTTTCACTGAAACAGTTGAAACACGCTAGCGATCAATTTACTTACACATGGCAAAAATAATATAGGTTGCAGACAGATTTGTAATACAGTTTTTAAACACCTGTTTTTAATGTTTCAGTACCCAATAAAGCAGAGGAACTCCTGCTTTTGGTTTGCATGCAGACGTTATGTACATTGGGATTTGAAAGTCTACTGCCTAGATTTCAAATGCAGCCCTGTTCAAAGCAGTAAACAGCCCTTGCAGGCACAGCATGGGTACTTTTTTTGGGAGTTATAGACACTGAAATCCCCTTCAATGAATTGTGCTTTTTGGGGCACTGATAACATGGTGTTACTGCCAAGTGTGGATCCTGGTGAAAACCCATTGTCCTCGGCAGAAAAGGAACTGCTCTCTTGCCATTTGCAATCCTACTCATGTGAAAATATTGCTGGTCCACTTCTGTGTAATGTAAGGGGGAAAAATGTAAAAGAGATTGAGTAAAGTGATCTGTTACGGTGTGACAGAGAACTTAAAGACATCCTTAAATTTTCATAAAGTGGGATTAAGTGTTGAACATGTGCTTAACTTTTCTGCCAAACAAGAATACGTTGATTAACTGGCAATTAATTGTGCAACATATTGTCACTCAGGTTACTCAGCTGCAAAATCTGGATTCAGACATACTCACTGCCTTGCGCGGGTGTTACAAGAGATTGGGTGTCAGGCGTGAGCATGTGAGGCTGCCAGCTGCCTGAAAATAGCATGATAAAGGAGAGCAAGTTGCAGTAGTTGTGTTCTGTTCTTGCAGACTCCTTTGCTGCTTTTCAGGAGATGTATTCAGTTTTTCCTCTTAAAAATCTGATGCACTTTGGGTATCAGTTGCAGGTTCTCTGTATGTTGCTGCTTCCTTCTGATGGTTTTCAGGTGAATGCTAATAACTGGATCCTTCTTTGCCTTTGTCTTTGGTCCCTTTGATTTTGGGATCCCTTAGGATGACTAAATTTATTTTTTTTCGTTCTGCCACCATTGTGCCTGCCCACATCTAATGGCCATGAAGTCTCTGTGTCTCTGAAGCTTTTACTGGATATCTTGGTAGCAAGTTGGGTGCAATGATGGTGGAATCAATCTTTCCATCACTGTTTCCATTACTTTCCTATGTCTTTGGTCAAACTGTACCTTTCTTCATGTCATTGAAGTCTGTAATTTAGCCTGTTCACTGAAGTCAGCTATATTTAGCTGATTCCTGTCCCTGGGCCCACATCAAAACAGCAGTATCAGCATATTGTGCATGTTCCGTGCAGGACATGTATGCCCATACTTGCTGTACTTAATAAGCTGCACGTTCCTGTCCCCTCGGCTCTCTGCCTGTGAAAGGACAGTGGCTAGCCTTAGGGAAGCCTGCAGCATATCATGACTGCACAAATAGATAAATAGCTAGAAGGGAGCGGGTTGGGAGAGAGATCACGTTTCATTTCTGGAGAGCTGCTCACAGCCAAGCCAAGCATGAAGCCCAGGCACAGCTCAGGCACAGAGGGTTAGTCCTGAGTTGTCATTGCCCCTCTTAGCATCTTCACCTGAGAAGGCTGCTTGTTTTAGCACTGCAAGGAGAGAGACCTAAGCCCAAGATGGTGGTGACACATCAGGATTAAGAAGCTTGAGGAGGGCTTGCACAGTGTTGCCTGTGCTCACTGGTGGCCAGGACTACCAGCACCTTGGCTCTCCTGCGTGTGCATGCTGGGATGTTACGCTTTGCTTATGAGGAGGGATGCAAGTGCCTGTTTTGGATGAGACCAACTGTTGCCAAAGCCAGCACCAGTGCACAGGACAGCGTGCATTAGCAAAGCACTGGATGTGGCCATGGAGCAAGGGGATGGGTGCTGAGTGGGTGCTGCCAGCAGCATGCCCGGGGCAGCAGGGCAGTACCAGGGACAGTGAGGGGATGAGCTCCTGCTGCCACCCCTCTCCCTGCATATCCTGGCCTAACATGTTGTTGTTATGATTGCTATGGAAATAATTTCAATATGTTTTGTAGTACCGAGATGCTGTGTCTTGCATCGTTTGGCTTGAAAGTTGCTTGACTGGTTTTGGAGGGTGGCTGTACGTGCACAAACACTAGCTGATTTTTTATTTTTTTTTTTGTGGTGGAAAGTAGGAGAATCACAGCATGGTTTTAATTAGAATCGCTCATTTAGTCTTTCACTGCAGTGTGTTCTTCAGTTGAAAGATAATTTAATTTTCATTGTTTTGGAAGATTTTCGTGCTTGTCTGTGTGAAATGTCTTTATTTACTGTGCCTCATTGTGCTTTGTGCATAGCTTTGATTATGAGGAAAATTCAAAAACAAATCTTCCCTGGGCTGTAGTATTTTCTACCTGCTGTGGCTTTTAATACAGTCTCACTGGTGTATATGTACCAAGTGCCTGCATTTCTAGGACAAAAACACTGGAGAAAATTGGCAAAGGATGCAGGGTTAGATTTAGCTGTCAAACTCGCATTGTCTTGAACAGGAATAGCATATCTAAAAGTTGTGAAGTGCTGAAGAAGTGTAACTGGTATGGGTTGGGTTGGTTTTTCATCTTGGAGAAGTCCACAGAAGATATTAGTTGTTGAAATAAAGGCAAAGTCCCCCCAAAAATCCTGCCACTCCTTGTACAGCTCTGTATTAAGATATTGTAAAACCTCCTGTACTGTGGAGAGTATTTGATCTGGTTGAAACACAGTGCAGCATGTAGCAGTCTTGTTTATATGTACAATAACATTTAGATAGTGCCTGTTGTATCAATTTTAAAAAGCTTCATAAAATATGTAAATCTCTCCCCATAGGTGCAGGAACTCATAAAATGGCTTGGAACGTGCAGTATAAAAAAATAAATTATGTATGGCAGTTATTAATCAATCATATTTAATAATCCTGCAATAATTTTCTAAATGGCTTTCAAATTAATTTTCAATCACTTCTTTTGCCATGATGTTGTTTTCATTATGTGGACCTTATGTGTTGTAGCTCTTACTCTGCAATAATATAATATTCTTCAATACAGACTCAAATATTGTTACTGAATGTAGGTTATAGAGTATTATTGACCACCAAATGGCATACAGTTGTAGATTCTTACACAAACTCCACCCATAGCTGCAAACATGAGCTTCCAGGGACAAACAAATTTAGACCACAAATTGCAGGCATATGTGCTAGCATCTAGGTACACAAGTAATCTCAAGCACATGTCCTGAACACATCAAAGCCTCATTTTCTAATCCCTCCCAGTTGTGAGGAAAACCTTAAAATATGTGAACTGACATAGCCCCACTGCTGGCTGCAAGAGACCTCGTTGAGATTGGAGGCAGGTTGGAGAGGTTTTGCAAAGAATAAGACAATGCAGTGGCAATGCCGGCACTGGGCTATGGCTCTGCAGTTTTGTTAGCATAAATGGAACCCCTGAAACTCTTACACCAAATAGATTTTACAGGGGTAGTTGCACTAATCAGAAGGCAGCATTAACCTAGAAGCCTAGCTGTAATAGCAGATGTTTGTAGGAAAATGGCCTAGTGAGTAAAAGCATTCTTCTTCCTTCAGTTAGTGTAAAAATAAAGAAAAATATGATGAAATTTGGCCTTTTGCCTCCCCAATTATTAGCAAATTCTCTTTTCCCTTTTTGTAATTGAAAGGCATGTAATACATGTTTGAATTTAATATAAAAATGATCATTAGTGAGAACAGGGCTCATCATTGTATTATGACGTTAATGTTTAGTCTAATTTTAAAACAATGGCAACACCAAGGCCACTGAAACTGTACCTGGTGCTGCTCCAGAATTTCCTGTGTATTCCAGAGCAAAAGTTGAGTGCTGCTGGGACTGGGGGGGCTGCTGCACTCTTTGCAGGGAAATGAGCTGCTCCTTGGTGCTCCACCTCTGAAGGAAGAGTGATTAGTCCCATCACAGGCATGGAGAGGAAGGCTGCCAAGGGAAGTACCTGTCTCCCAGATGTGACCACCTTCTGCCCACCCTATGCTGAGGCCAACTCTAGGACTGGGGTACAGCAGGCCCCCAAAGTCAGGGCACCGAAGCCAAAGCACTGAATTTAAGCTGTTGTGGAGCTGACTTTGACCTTTCCCTCTGGGAGGGAAAAGGACTGCAAAGTACCACTGTTCAAGTCAGTGGTCTCATACCCCTGCTGTGGAAAGCTGCAGGGGAATGAATGCCTGATAGAGAACACCTGATGGTGACGTGCAGAGCACTGTGTCTGTAGTAGGCTCTGCCACTGTGAGGGGCTTCTCACAAGAGCTCTGCTCCATGTCTCTCTGGGCAAAGCACAGCATGCCTCTCTTGCAGCACTGCCCTGGATTTGTGGGACACTCATGCTTTGAACTGTGGTCTGGGTAGGTGACAGGGGCAAGTCTACATTTTAGGGCTTATTAGATGTCTGCAGCTGAGCTAATTGCATTCGTTTCTCTCTGTAATCAGAGGAAGGCTTGTCGGTGTAGAGTTTAGTGAGCTATTAATTTCATTCTGATGTGAACATCTGAAGCAGCTTGGGTAAGTCACACCTTCAGAGTGCCTGTCTCATTTTGTTGGCTGTGACGGCAACGAGGGTGACTAGTCGCTATTGTTGTCCAGCCTGTATGTGTTAAAGTGAGGTGCCATGAGTCACCTGGCTTTTCCCTTTTCCTTTTGACTTGATGTGTTGTGTATAATTATTTGTAACTGCACTCAGCAGACTTTAAGATCTTACCAGTTTGCCAGGACTGAGATGTATTTCTTAGGCTACATACTCAGGTAAGGCTTGAGTATGATGGGAAGAAGCCTTTTAAGACTTTGGCATTCCTATCTATGACTTGAGACTTGACCCATACTAGAGCCTCATGTTTAAAGTCAGCAGGTTGATATAGATCCTGTCTTGGTCTGCGTGCAAAAACACAGGTCCTGGTCACCATCACCTCCTCATCATACCTCCCTTCAAAGGAGAAAGTGTTACACTCAGCATCCTCCTCGATTCCCAGTTAAGCACTTGCATCCTGCTATGCTGACTGCAGGAGGGTGTCATCCATTTGCAACAGCAGATAATATATTTGCAGCAGATATATTTGCAAATATAAAGCTTTTATTGGCAAGTTCTGCTATTAATATTTGCAGCATTTTTTTTGGCTGTCTTACTGGCTTTAAACAGAGTTGTGGTATTAGCTTGTCAGTATTTGGATGAAATTCTAGTGCAGCAGCTGTTGCTAAATAATGTTTCTCAACGTGACAATATTTAGAATGATTGAAAATAGTCCCTGTATGTTGAGAAAATTTCATGCTTATTTTATTTACTTGCTGTTGGAGATCACAGGCCTTTCAGTTCATTATAGCCCTTGTGGCAGAGCAGCTCATGTTATGCTCGTTGGTCGGAGAGTCTGATCTGTTGCATCCGTTTGGGTTTTTTTTTGTAAAAAATGTGACATCAACCAATGGCATCACCCTTGCTCTCAGTCAACTCACAGTGTGGAATCCAGTGTCTCTGGATTTTGCATAGTTTAATCAAACTGTCCTGGAGGTGAAAACCTTGAATCTGAGCTATGAGATAAACCTGACCTATTTTTATTGCTGCATTAAGATGCTTTCCATGGAAGGCATGCTCTCAGATAAAACTACACCATAATTGGAGCTGTGGGACCAGGTGGATCAAAGGTGACTTGTGGAAGGAGAGTAGGACCAGAAGTGTGTAGTGACCGCAAAGCCGCTGCCCGTTCCTGCTCTGAGACAAGAGTGACCAATAGCATATTTTTGAATCTTGTGCATGTGACAACAATTCTTTGAGGCGGAAACAACAGAAGCAGAATCTGTCTTGAGGAACATACACATGCAGGCAGCACTTCTCTGATTCCAAAGAGTAATGGGATTGCATTAATCTTTCCCCAAGGAACACGGGTGTAAATTGCATGAGGATTGGAAACCAGAGGGCTGAGAGTGCTGCATTTTCGTGGTGAAGAAAAGGTTACCTGGCTACATGGCACTGTGGTTACTGGCTTTTGTTTTGTAAGGAGGCTGAAGCACAAATTGATTAAATATAAAGCAGTCTGGAAATATGTAAAAACTTGTTTTGAATTCTTTTTCTGCTCTAATCAAGCCATTTATCTCTGATAAAGCAAAAACCCTGGCAGAGCGGGAGATGGGAACCTAATCACTCTATGCCCAGCTCACTGATCCTTCATCCACTAAGCCATCCTTGTTCTGCACTTTTATAAAATGCCTTGAAATGTTTTCCTTCTTTTAATTCATTCCTACATTAAAAATCCCCAACCGAAACTAGACAGAAGTACTGTGAAATTTGGAAGCCATTGGAGTTCATGTGACTCGCAGAAGAATTGTGGAGGTTTATTTCAGACCTTCAGACAGCCTCCCTTCATGCTCCCTCCTTTCCCCAAACACAGAAAGCAGTCAGGGCTTGACTCATGGACTGTCTGATTATAATAAGTCCCACTTGGGACATACAGCTGTATAGCATGCTAGTGCACTACGTGCTTTGTCTGCCTCCATCATTGAGTTTTCAGTTCCTGCTCTGTGCTGTGGCCTTTGACTTTGATGGCTAATTAAATAGCAAGATGTCTCACGTAAGTTTTTCTTGGTCTTTTTTAATGAGTTCTTGGAAAATCAGAGAAATTAAGATTTGGAAGTGTATTTATAGTAATTTTCATGCCAACAGAACTGTAAGTGCAATATTCATATTATGAATATGGCTCAGTATTTATAGCTCTCCAAATATTTACAGAGATAAAGCCTTTAAACATAGCCCCAGCTTTCTGTCTTCAGTAGCAGTTTAAATAAATGTCATTTGGATAGGAGTTAAAATTTAGGGGAAAGGCAGCCATTTCTAGTCTTAATGCTGTCTCACTGGTGTCTCTGAACGCCAAAGGTTTTTTGCTTGGAACTGCCTTCCCCTTGTCCCATGTGAGCCAGTATTCATCTTGATGTGCACCTCAAAAGCATTGACCTTGAATCAGGTAACCCCTGGGGATAGATGGGCACCCCACTGCCCTCTGATTTACAAGGGTGAAAATTTAAAATGATGCAGTCACTGAAGCACTAGTGAGCCACTGAGTTAAAACGCAGCATTCAGGGTGTGTCTCAGGTTTGGAGAAGTCACTGAAGGATGTTGGCAATGGTGCTGTACCATGGCTGGGACAGGCATTGGTGAAGGGCATCACGCCTGTCCTGCTTACGCTGCCAGCACCTGACGCACGCCCGAGGATCCCAGGCCAGCTGTGCTCACCCACAAACGGAGCGTGCTGGGTGCGAGCGATGCGTCAGCAGCATGACGAAAGGCAGGCTCACAAGTACGAGCTTGCCTGGGGTATCTGCCTAAGAATATGTAATAAATTCCTATTACAGTGCTCTTGTGATATATACATATATTTTAACTCATGCATGGCCATGGGTATAACTATCCAAACTGAAAGATGTTATGGATGCTGAGGGCAAATGTTTGAGTGGAAACTGAGTGAGGGGTTGGGTAAGTTTCAGGGAGGGCACTACTAAATGGATTTATCCCCAGATCTGGATTTTTAATCCATGGTTTCCAGATGAAGACTTGTTCCTTTCATTGGACTGCCTGGTGTGGGTGCCACCTCTGTCTCTACACAGGGGAATAACTCTCCCCAGCCCTGTCCTGCCAAACCTTTTGGAAGCTCCCATGACTGCACTATCAGAGATCGGCTTGGTGCAGAGACAGGTTGCTGCCACTGGTCACCCAGAAGTGGGGCTGGGGAGTGTGATGAGGCAACAAGGATTAGGGGAAGAACATTTCTTCAGTCTTGTGGTAGAAGTTCTCATGGAGCAGTAATAATTTGCCAGTGTCACAGCGAATAAGATGCCCACAACCTACAAATTCATTCTGTTAGTAGCTCCTTTGTGATGGGCATCCCTCTCGTGAATCTAGCAGCATTAGGAGGAGTGTGACTTGGTCTGGTTTCTAGGTAAGTGTATTTTTGAGGAGGAAAATCCTTCCTAGAAATAGGGAGCAGCATCTTGCAGCTGTTTAGACAAGGAGATTTCATGGCTGTGCTGAGAGCCAGCAGCCACGAAGGCTGTTTTTCCCTGGATAGAGACTGAAATTACTTGTGAGCCAGTGACTGAGTGTACAGTATCTCTATTGCATTAAGATTAATAATTCCTCAGTGTATTTGCAGCTGGAAGTTTTATATAGATCTTTATTCATCATGATGTGAACAGCTGCTCCTTTGCTGCATTGTTGAGTTAAGGTCCAAGTGGCAGCACTAGAAAGTGCCACATAAAACACACTCCTGCTGTTTCCATTCACTCCTTCTCTCATCTAGCTCTCACCCTCAGCCCAGGCTTGGCCCTTTGCAGGAGCAAGCCATCTTATTTTTACTTGTAGACTAGGTCTGACTACATTTGGATCTTAAAACAGAGTTTGAGTGAATCCAAGGAAAATCAATTTTAGAAAGGAAAAGTAAATCCTGAAAGTAGCACCAAGACTTGCAGGACTTCCTGTTTTTCTTTTATGTGAAGTAGGTGAAGGACTAAAGGGTAATAACATGTTTAGTGGCACAGGGCATAATATATACGCTTCTTTTGCTTAACTGTGTCAGATGAAAATCACAACCAGAGACCTCAGCTTCTAAGGAGATATTTTATTTTCTGTTTGGATAGTATTGGGGGGGTTGTTTTGTTTTGTTTTTTTTATTCTGAAGTCTGTCTGCTCTGATGTTTTTTTGGCTTGTACTCCCACCAAAGTGTACCAGAGCATCCAAGTATCCCAAGTTAGCACTTCCATTTTGAACCCACATTGATAAGGAGTCTGGAACAGAACTATGCACCTGGCACCTCCTATTACTTGTCTGGTTGCTAGCAAAGGGAAGCGTTTCCTGGTCATCCTGGTCAGGATGATGTGCTTCTCTCAGTCCTAAGTACGTGGGGCACCTAGCCTGTGTCCTGGGCCAGAGATCTAAAAAAAGCACAAGGGGTAGATGGGTGGTATGTCAGTAGCTGAAACATGTACACGCGCAAAGTGTGAGGTAGAAGGTGGAAAAAAACAGCTGGAAAGAGACAGGAATGATGCAACACCCCACAGCAAGACATGTGCCTCAGTGGTTCGTCGGTGCTCTGGGGATGCTGAGGTCTCCTGACCTCACCCTCCGTGCCTGCACTTCACATGACAGTCATTGCCTGCAAGATCAACTTTTCCCTCTTCCCATTTAAACCCATGATGCAGTGGCTTACGTCTTCTAGTGCTTCTACGTGGGAGCTAAATGTAAATTATTTTTTTTCAAAATCAGTTTGATGACTTTATTTTTATGCATGCTCAGCACTCACAGCTGAAATCAATACCCAAAATGTTTGTGCACTTTCTTCGTAGTTTAAACAGCTTGATCTTCAATTTGGTTTTAAAAAATCAGGACACTGAGCACTCACTGATGGTATTTTATTGATGCTGTATATTAGGTACACTTTTAAAACATGACAATTTGTTTCATTTTCTCATCATGTGCAGTTACTGTAGCAAAAAGAAAAAAGACCTGCTGCTTGAGAAAGTTATCAATAAAGCTATTTGGTGTGAAGCTCTAGAAGCTCTAGCTTAAAGAGACAAGCAGCAATTACTTTAAAAATGTCACTATTTTATAGATTTTTATTCTATTGGACCATTTTTTAAAGCATTGGAATTACATTCCAAAACATTGATGTGGACAAAGGGAAAGAAGCCTCTTTTCCTCAGACTGTGGTGTCAGTTTCACTGATGATTCACTCCAGACTGGCAGATGTGCAAGACATTGCTGAGCATAAGCACTGTGGTACCTGCTGCAAGCCACATGGCCAGCATAGTTGGATAAGAAAATGTAGATGTTGTTCTTAGAGGCATAAATGTCTGTATTTACTTGTTGTCTTTATTACATACCAAACATACAAAGAACTGGCACACATATTTGTAGAGGTACTGCTGGCATGGATGTTACCTATGGGTATTTTTGGCACATCATTGTCATTAAGGATGCACCCCCTAGCAGCCTCAAGAGCCTCAAGCACAAGATGCTAACTAGTTTTCAGGGTGAATACTAAATCCCTGGTCATGTCCTGCTTTGTCATTAGTGGGAGCTCTGCCCTGAATGCATTGGGATGAGCTAAGCCCTAAATTATTTCCTAATTATCATTCAACATATTTACAGAGTCCAGGTCTGGAGGAATGCACCACTGTAGGGTTTGTACAGTCTTTTTCCCTGAAATGCCAGTAAATACACTTAAAAGCTATTACGTAGTACAACTCCCTTTTTTCCTGACTGATGTCATGGGTGATGCAGAGGGTGTACCTGGCTGGTGTGTCCCATGAGAACAGGACCATCCTTTTGGTGGCCTCTGGGAGCCTCTCCAGGCACAGAGAGCTCCTTGTTATGACAGGTAGCTTTCTGAGCATTTCAACAGATGCTTCAGCATGCCAAAAGCATAAAGCACTTGGAAGGGAGCGTGCAGAATATTTCAGCTGCATTTCTTAAAATAAATGTCATGGCTTAAATAATAGAATTTTTCCTCAGAGACAGCAGAATAACCACTGAAGCTGAAATAGCATTTGAGTTATTGGATGTGATGTTTGCAAAAATTCCTCAGAATTGGTAACTATAGCAGGTTTGGTGAGGTTTGGGGTTTTTTTTCTAGTGCTTGTGTTTGAAACACCTCACCTCCTTCTGCTCATCATTTTTCAAGTCTGTTTAATTCCAAGTGCATTTAACAGATATGCACCAGGCACACGTTTGGAATCCAGGCAGGCTGGGTATGCTCTCGTCTGGGGTAAACCTGAGGCAATCATCACTGTAGGACTGAATCAGATAGCACCTTGAAGTCAGATGATGGCTATGAGGGGTGACAGCCCTGTTTCCCTCACAATTTAGTAGCCACTGGAGGAAGAGGCCTAGTGTTCAATACTGTGGCACCTGGACACACAAAAACATCCAGCTCCAATGCACAGTGCACAGTGCGTCTCCACAGGGAAAGGCTCGGGTTTGCTTTGGCACCCTGTGCTGAGATGAGCAGCGATCTACTGGTGAGAATCAAGATGTGTTGGTGGGAGAAGATGTTGGGAAAGCGATGACGGAGAGGTGTAGGAATCCCAGGGAAAGCTTGATGTGGTGGTGCAGTCGCCCAGCCGGTGCAGCCTTTCACTCACTCTTGCGTAAGATGATGTAAGGTGACGAAGAGCTTAACTGTGGTCGGTCCTGTTCTGGTGTTAATTGCAGTGACTGCATTGCTTTTGAAAGAATTAGAGGAGTGTATAATAGGTCCACAATTAAGCCTGATTTTGATCTTAGCAGCTTCAGATAATATAAATGCAAATACCATTTAAGACCAGTTCAAATATTTTTAACAGTGTTGCTCAAAAAGGAAAAGAACAGAGTAGTCAGTGGTTGGTCAGAACAAGAGAATATGACCTACTTTCATTTCCAAACCAAACACACTGACCACAGAGGTCTTATCTGCATACTTAAGTTTTTCCTGCATCTTTCCTTTGTACCAAACCAGGTGACTGCTGTATCATAGCCTTAATTTGGGAAGGAAAATTCATTCAAAAACATTGTGCTCCTGATCCTTTTTACAACTAATTCATTTTACACTTTCACAGGGGCCCTTTCCACTTGGGTGTATGTATTGCCAAGCAAAGCACACTTGATAGGAATGACACATACTTTATTATGAATGCTGTAGCCGAGAGTACCTTTGTCACCTGTACTCAGCCACTGAGTTATTAAGAGCTTCAGCCTGTGTTACACAGAGAAAAAGATAAAAATAGGGTGTCTGACGCATGCATCCCATGTTGCATGCCAGGAAACTGAATCGTTATACCACTGAGTACAGTATCCCAGAGCATGCATGGAAAATATGCATGGATGTGAACATGTGAAATCTTTCCTCACCAAAAAAATGCTCAGTCACCCTTTTTGCCTGTCCCATTTTATGTTGATCTTCTTCCATATTCCCTTTACTTGCTGGCAGGTCAAACAGGCTGGAGTACCACAGCTCTGCCTTTAGTGCCACTGCTTCTCTTGACATCTTGTTGAATGATGTATTGCTTTCCTATATTTTGATGGAGCTGTAGAATATTCTCACTGTGTCCAGCTGAGAGTAAGCAGGCTCTTGCCCATTCTCCAGACATCTGCAGCATGCTGAGAACTCCCAATGCTCAATGCTGTCTGTCACAGAAATTGTGCACTGGGTGCATAATCTAAAATAAGTCATTCACAGTATGTGCCCCTTTAAATGTTAATCCTCGCATTGCTTTCTTTTGTTGCTTCTGTTGGCATGCAAGATTATGTGACGTAATATAAAAGTAAATATTGTGATGCAATGGGTAGAGCTCAAAGGGAAATGCATATCAGAGATCAGATGCCTCCCACAAGAGAATAGGACATAAACCTTACAGTGATGTGAGTGTGAATTTGGCCTGTTTTGAGGGCAGGGGAAGCAAGTGTATAGCTATTACATTGGTCTCTCTGGATGTTTTTAGCACTTTCCAAGTCAACAAATCCAAAGCAAAGCCCAGAATGGCACTAGGACAGGGCCTTTAAAAAAGCAAACATTAGTTTAAAGGCCACAAACCTTACAAAACAATGCAAAACATGCATCTGAGATCCTATTATTTATTTTCCAGCATGTGAACACTTCTCAGGGGAGAGCAGGTGCACAAAGCTGAGGAATATGGGTGTTTGCCTGATGGTAGGAAACCTGTGGGAAAAGCGCAAGCTGAGGCTCAGCAGTAGGTTACAAGATACAGCAGCAGCCAAGTTCAGATTTAAAGATAAAGCCTGAAATAGCAGAACCTAATGCAAGACCAATGTTTCTGGTCCCCTTTGCCCGTATTCAGTAAAACATATGGGTACCACGGTGTGCAATTTTGCTTTTACTGAACTGAGGTTTGAGTTACTCGCTAGTCTATTTTTACCTTTTAGGCAGCCTTGTAATTCAATATGTGTTTGTCTTAATTTTACACTCTCCATAAAAAGCACCCTCCATGACGAGTTGAAGTGACCACTGGTAATGCGTAGGAATTTATTCAGCTGGCGTGTCACACTGTCTTACTTTTCCCCCAGCACACCCGCGTGCTACTCTTGATCAAAAATACCCTGCGGTACGTTGAGTTTCCTTTTAGGCAGCCTTGTAATTCAATATGTGTTTGTCTTAATTTTACACTCTCCATAAAAAGCACCCTCCATGACGAGTTGAAGTGACCACTGGTAATGCGTAGGAATTTATTCAGCTGGCGTGTCACACTGTCTTACTTTTCCCCCAGCACACCCGCGTGCTACTCTTGATCAAAAATACCCTGCGGTACGTTGAGTTTCGTTTCGTCACTCCACCAGCCCTGCTTGCGCAGACAGTTGGAATTACCGAACAGCCAGGGCTGCCATGTGGGAGGACAGGGCAATGATGAGTAGGACAGGGGCTTCCCCGTGGCCACCAGCTGTACCAGGAGCACACCTGTGATTGCCAACCAACAGTTCAGGCTGCATGTCCGTCTCTGGGGAATAAAACTAGAAAGCCCTCTTCTTTTGCAGCATAGTGCTAGTGTTGGTGTCAGGGGTCATAAAAAGAAGGTGTTCCCTGTGGAGCTGGACTGAGGCTTGCAGCTCACAGTACCCTTCTGAACGCAGTGTGCAGGCTTGGCTCTGCTTTTCTCTCTCTGTCGTTTTGCTGATGCCACAGATTTTCAAACTGCCACTAATGTGTTTTCAATTTGACAATGCTGGTATGGAACCCCCCATATGATATGATATGATATGATATGATATGATATGGTGTCCTATCATATCATACCCCCTCAGCTCTGAGCCGTCTTCGTGTGGTGTCTCAGGAATGCAGAGCTGATAAAATACTGTAGTGCTGGAAATAAACCTTCTCGTCCTCCTGCACCCTTCCAGCATCCATGTGCTTTAGGTAAGGATACAGAAATTGCCACAACAAATCAAACAAATTGAAATGCTTCCATCTTCCTCTTGGATCTTCTGACCTAAGTGTGGGGTGAAAAATATGCAGTATGCCTGATTAGGGATGGAAGATGTGTCTAGGCACAATGTCCTTCCTGGCTCATGTGTGGGTCACTGCGGTACCTGAAACATTGCCACTATGCATGCGTCTTGCCATTCATCGTGTTTGATAGTGGGGGGAAGGCTTCGTGCCTATATTAGCATGCAACAGAATTTTGCAGTGCTAAAGGAATAAAAGTGACTCAAGATCTTTTTTTTTAATAGCA
>NW_008691970.1:38140-39167 GCF_000695815.1 Acanthisitta chloris
CACAAATTACTATTTAAGAAGAGTGAATGCAGGAAAAATACAAATATAAGAAACATTTTATATGGATTTCACCACTTGCTTTCAGCTTTATTTAGCTTTGCACTTGCATGCACCATAAAAGAAGAGTGTTGCTCCTCACCAAATTATGATAAATTTTGATCTGTGCAGATTCAGTGATGGTGCAGTGATGGTGAGTAACTCATGCCCAGACCCACCTGAACCATTCACAGAGGAAACTAAACCTACAATAAAGTGAGCAGGTTTGCTCTGTGATCTGGCATCTCCTAGGACAGCCTACCTTGCCCATGCTCCTCTCTCCTGTAGTTGCTGTGTCCTCCTTTCCCTTGGGACAAGGCTTCACAGCTAACCACTGCAAGATCATAGAATCTTAGGGGTTGGAATGGACCTTACAGATCATCTAGTCCCAGCCCCTCCTGCCATGGGCAGGGACACCTCACTAGACCAGGTTGCTCAAGGCTTCATTCAGCCTGGCCTTGAACACCACCATGGTTGGGGCTCTCACTGTTTCCCTGGGCAACCTGTGCCAGTGTCTCACCACCCTCACAGTAAAAAACTTTTTCCTAATATCTAACCTAAACTTCCACTCCTTCAGTTTGAACCCGTTATCCCTTGTCCTATCACTGCAGTTCCTAACAAGGAGTCCCTCTCCGGCTCCCCTGTAGCCCCTTCAGATATTGAAAAGTTGTCATGAGGTCTCCACACAACCTTCTCTTCTCCAGGCTGAACAGCCCCAACTCCCTCAGCCTGTTCTCACAGGGGAGATGCTCCAGTCCTCTTCATGGCCTCCTCTGGACTTGCTCCAAGAGTTACATCTTATGTTGAGGGCACCAGAACTACTTGCAGTATTCCAGGTGGAGTCTCACGAGAGCAGAGTAGAGGGGAAGAATCACCTATTTTGATCTGCTGGCCACACTCCTATTGATGCAGCCCAGAATTTGATTTGCTTTCTGGGTTGTTAGCGCACAGTGCCGGCTCATGATGAGTTTCTCGTCCACTGTCACTCCCA
>NW_008691971.1:0-9124 GCF_000695815.1 Acanthisitta chloris
GCCCCGGGAGGGATGCTGCCCCAGGGTGTGCTCACGCTGTCTCTCTCCAAACCCGTGTCAGTGCTGGACTGTGATTTGGCTTCATGGCCAAAGAGTTCCCCAGGTTTGGCTCAGCTGCTCGGTGCTGAGGGCACCTTCGAGTGCTCTCCTCTATCATCCCTCTTCCTCCGGGGCAGCTCTGGCAACGCTGTAGCCTGGTTTATACGAGTCTGCCGTCAGACTTGTGTGAGAGCCAAGCAATATTGCCTTGGTCTCTGTAAGTTCTTTGAGCTGAGCCCCTGCTTGGTAAGGTTTATTTCACAATTTTAAGGCATGTGGATCTTGAGATCTGACCACAAGGTGAATGTCATGTTTCTCACAAGTTAAATAATGCTTTTTCATTGAGTGTTTACCTAGTGCTTTTTAAATACATATAAATACAGCTGGAAGATTCAGATAAGGGCAGAGTCCATTCAGCTAATTAATCCTGAAGACTCGTTCCTGTCTGAACTGGGACACTGAGTAGTAAAGGCACAAATGATGCTCTTCTGTGGTGTAGCTCTCCATTTCCCTTTGCTGGATCCCTTGGTCTTGCAGTGTCTGAGCACATTGGTGTGTCTCTCCTAGCAAGAAATTCCTGGGCTGGAAAACTTTGTCATACATAAAAAGACAAAAAGGTGTCAAAAAGAAAAAGAAGTGCCATTGCATCTTCTGCAGGTAAACCTGTGCCCTGGGGATAAGCAACCACAGTGATGAGCAGGCAGAACCTCGTAGTACTGCTGCCCAGGGGGCACTGGGGTCTTGCTGGTTTGGGCGGCCAGCTGGGAAATGGTGATGGCTCTGGGAAGAGAGAGAAACCACATGCAGCTGTGTCTGCTCATGTAACATCAGGCTTGCTGCATTATAGGTTTGCTTAGATGGTTTATTTGTTAGTGTTTTTTCTGGAAGGGCAAGGTGTGAAGCAGGGACTCCTGGAGTTGCTTGTCCTGATCATAACATCTTCCTTGTGCTGTAAGGCCACTGTAGGGAGAGGAGGCAACAGGCATGGTTGTGCCACAAGTCAGGCAACAGAAAGGTAGGCTTGCCCTGGAGCCAGAAACATCCTAGGTGACAGTATGAGTGTGTACAGATTTAGCCTGGCTTGTAGTCTGTACATGAAGTATTTCAACCAGGCAAAGTTGCTGTGATGGCTGCATGGAGTAAGGGCAATGCACTCCCATCTTGTGTCATGGACCATGTGCTGCAAGAGTTGCAGCATCCCACTGCATCTCTGTGACTGTGGTGGGAGCTGCTGGGGATGGGATTGGACATAAGCCTGCCTCACCTTCCCTGCAAGTGTGGAAAGAGGAGAGTAACCCACTGGTAAATAATTATTTAGGTGTAGTGGTCAAGCCAAGAACTGCATGGCTTCTGTCTTTACATTTCTTAAAAAAATTAGGTATCTTAAGCTATACAAAGTGCATGACTGTTTAGAGCTTTATATTGAAAAATGTGGAGCTCTTCAGCATTTTGTTGTGAAAACAAGTAGTTCTTCAGGTCATTCTTTGTGGAGAGGGAATGAGAGGTGCTGAGGGTTGCCCCAAGGGGGGATTGCTCCAACATGCCACCAGCAAACCCAGATTTATCACTGAAAATGGTGCAAAATGTTGGGAGTTTTGTGCTTTTGTAGGTGGAATCCTGAAGCTGCCTGACAGTGGAGTCCTCAGTTAGTTAAGATGCCTATGTTGAGATGTTGGCTTTAATGCTATCAGTAGTTTCCTCTACCCTCCCTGTATAGGGAGAATAGAGGGGTAAAGTAAAAGTGGTTGAGAAACAAGTGTGTCTCTTACACACTGAAGTCAGTCAAGTCATCTGAAAACGGTGCCTTTGTGATGTCCTCTGTGTAGGGTTTCTTGCCAACCAGTTCCTTGATTATCCCTCCCGGCTTATCTAACAGACAGGAGTGAGCTGCCTAAATTGATGTTCTCTGTACAAGTTATGAAAAAACTGGCAATATGACGCAAGTGTGCTGGAAAGGCCAATAAGTGGAAATAACCAAGGAGCTCCTATGAAGATGATTTATTGCTAGTGCCTTGGTATCCTTCAGCGTATCTGCTGGTGTGGGTTCTATAAGGGGCATTGCCAACAACTTTAGTAACTCATGTACCTGCATGTGCCCTGAATTTGGTTTGTTAGTACTTTTGGAATGTTACTTGTTCTCTAGAAAAATATAGCCTTGAATTACCAGCATAATACTACTGTCTCTTGTGAAAGTACTTGTCCACAGCAGTGAAGGAAAGAATCAGGCTAGATATTAAGAAGAAAAATTTTGCCGTGGGGCTGGAGAGACACTGGAACAGGTTTCCCAGGGAAGTAGTGGATGCCCCAACCCTGGCACTGTTCAAAGCTGTTTAATAATTTCTGAACGTGACTTTATTTAGTACGATGGCAAACACTATAGTGTTGCTGTCAGCTGGTTTCATCGGTTGTGAACTATGGACTAAATAATGATTTTTACAAACATTTTTCTTAGATCTATTATGGGCACACTTGATTTGCAAGCAGGGATTTCAAAGTTCACATCTTGTACTTGGTCTTATCTTAATGAGCTCACTCGTGATTTTATGGGAAATGTTGACATCCACTATGTGAGCATGGGGCCTTTATCTGACACAGTGCAAGCTCAGCCTTCAAGCCTGTGCCCTGAGCCAAGCCTGCAGGGACTCTGCTTGGAGGCTTGCCAGGGGTAGCAGTCCTGCCATGAGCAGCTGGAAGTGACTTCAGGGCTGCAAGCAGCTGTCTGCTCTTGCTGCCCTCAGTGGGACACCCCACCCCACCCCCATGCCCATGCTTCTAGGTCTTCCTAGGTTAATTTTCAGGTTATGGGAATACCAGCTAACATGGATCACTGGGTTGGGCTGTGTATTCAGTTATCTTTCAGTCTGAACTGTGGGCAGTTTGTCCCTCTTCAAGAACTGACTTCCATCCTTGGCAGGGCATCTTGAATCTACCCCTTACTCTTGACTTGCCTTTAAAGTAACATCTCTGAGAGTAAATTGAAACATGATTCATCTTCTGTGGGTCTACCACCACCTTGAATGATGTGTGGTGAGCAGTCATAGCAGGATGGGATGCTTTGCCTCATCAGTCCTTTTGAGTTTTTCCTGAGTGTGAGTCTATGCACACCCTGAAAAACCAAAGGCTATCGCGTGATGTTTTGCCTAATAACCATGAAAAGTACCCCTTTAATAAACTACATATTTACTCATCCTGAGCAGTACTCTGTGTGTGTGTGTGTTCATTATTTCAAGCTGAACTTTTTCTGAATCATCCAGCGGTTTTAAAAGAGTATTACTTATTAGTTCCTGTTAATTTGTGTTTTGGTTTTTTCCCTCCACAGGTCGAGGACTTGGTAGCAAGTCGGTAAGTATTGTTTTCTCTTATAAAAAGTTGCTATACTGACTCTCTTTGGGTTATGGTGTTTTGGTAACTTTAGCAGTGCACAAAAGTAAAAACCAGCCTATAAACATACATGAAATGTATAAAATAAAGAGTTATTGGCCAAAACATGTGAAACCAGCCTAGTATTAAATTCCAGCTTATTAAATTCCAGCTAAGCATTAGTGTCCTTACCACCCTGATAAAATATCTGAAGAGCCTTTGCTGACTGAGCAGACATTGGCTGGGAGGAGATTGGTCCCTAGATTTCATCCTTTGTGCGACTGAGTTGTCATCATCCACTGACTCTCCTTTAGGACTCTTACCTTTCAGTGGTAGTTCTTGCTCTTGAATCTTTGAACTGTTAATGACACTTGCCTCAGCAACCCTATCTCTGCTTTTGCCATTCTTATCTTGCAAGGTTTTGCTCCACAGACTTTCCCTCAGCTTAGTGGCTTCCTCAGCAGTCAAAGTCAAAGCTGTGCAGTGGGGTGGTGGTGTTCCCAGGGCAGGGCAAAAGATTACAGAGAGCATTATAAAATGTAACCTTCAGGTTATCTCTTCAGTGATAGATCCAGTGCTGCCTGACCAATGAAGATCACAACAGAAAAGGTTTTGGTAGTGTGTGTGCACATGTATACTGTAACAGAGGACAGTATGGTTCTAAACAAGGACAGTATAGGTCATGTATTATCAAGGATTAATTACATTGTCTCCTCTTGCTTGTAACAACTTGGAAAAACCAAAGGTCTGTCACCTTCGGAAAGATCCAGTAGCTTTCTCCTGTGTGTGCCCCTGTTCATGTTCATCTCCAGCTGTGACATGCAGATCTTCTCCAGTTCAGGGGCAGCCAGTAAAAACCCACCAGTGACTGCTGTGCCTGCATGTGCATGCAGGACATCTCCACCAGGCACATAAGCACAAGTGACTCAAGATGGAAATCCAGCCTTGGTGGATTGTGAACCGCTAAGACCATCGTGTAACACCAGCATGTAACAATGTTTTGGGGTTTTTTTCAAAAACATTGGTTTTTTGCAAATTTTTAGATACCGATCAAGATTGCTTTAAGGATTAGGTGCTGAAGACCTCACATATGCACAGTGCAACACTTGAAGGTCATATACAGCATTGCTAAAGATCTCTTGCAAAGGGCAGATGGGAAGTGTGTAGAGATCTGGGGACCAAGAGGGAAAAGTATGAGAACTGACTCTCAGTTCAGGTAAACTAGTTATTCTGCAGGAGCCCATGCAGCCTTCTGACCCTGAGTACCTACCACTCCTGCTGAGTCTGTATTTGAGCTTGTTTATGCTATGGGCTGCAGTGAGCAGTGTTATCCGTGCTGCACAGCACTGAGCTCACTCTGTCTCTTGCCTCCAGTTACTCTGCTTTGGCTTCCCTGTGAGCATCTTCTTCATCGTCATCAATGAGTTCTGCGAGCGTTTCTCCTACTATGGCATGAAAGGTATGTCCCTTGCCCCGTGTCTCATTGTGCTGACATACCAAGCCCTGACTCTGTTTGTAAACCGTTGGTTTGTTGTTCTTCCTACAGCGGTGCTCGTTTTGTATTTCAAGTATTTCCTGCACTGGGAGGACAACTTTTCCACAGCTATCTACCACTCATTTGTTGCTCTGTGTTACTTGACACCAATCCTTGGAGCGATCATTGCAGACTCTTGGCTGGGAAAGTTTAAGTGAGTGCTTCCTCAGAAAAGAACCAAAAATCTTGAAAGCTCACCTGAAATCAGTATTATTCAAACCATCATCTAAAACAGCAGATCTGAGCAACAGCTTCAGAGCTGGTGCCGACTACTTCAGGATAGTTCGTTTCATTTCACCAAAGCTTGCGGTTTTAATTGCTTTATCTTAGACTTGAAACTGTACTTTGAATAAATAAATTTCATAGTTCTGCCAATCAGTTAAGGGTAGCAGCATGCTGTATATTTTTCCTCTCACCTGGACAAAATGTAAGCTAAACTAAGGAAAATATTCACCAAGCTGTGAAAATAGATACTGGAGGTTATAATTGCATTGAACAGCCTCTTTACCTATTGCAGCTGGGTAAAAAAATAGAGAATTACTGTGTCATCTGGTGTTAATTGGAACTTAGAATGAGTTTTAAAATACTGTGTGATTTCAATATTGACAGCTCAGCAAGAAATCTTACTGAGTAGCAAGTGTTTCTTAAAACGATGGAGTCTGTGTTTTTACCTCTGTGCTAGTTGCTCAGGAAAGTACTACTGAAGTGCTTTGAAACGTAACCAGGTTATTTTCAACAGCCTTAACTCACTCTCCTTTACCCATGTCATGATTCTAATACTGTTTACTCTGCCTAAAAAAAAAATGCAATAAAGGTTTTATGAAGGGATATGAGTCATGACTCTTAGCTGACTTGTCAAAGATCTCCCAGAGATGAGAGATGAAGCTGTCCGTGCTGTGCAGTCACGTGCACCATCATCTGCCAGGCTCCCAGGGGCTGTGTCCACTGCCCTGTGTGCTCTGTGGAGCTGAGCAGTACAAAGTCATTGACATTAGCTGGGTGTCTTGTGGATTGCAGCCTAAATATACTGTGTACTCACTTCTTTAGATGGTATCTTTTATTTTTTAAAAATCTATTTTAGCTTTTGCTCGTTTTACCAAGGTGAAGCTTTGCCGACCCTGCATCCCTTCTCCTTTGGTACTGGTATATACCAGTGCTGCAACTGCAAGCCCCTGGCTACAAGACCCATAACAGGAGCTTGGTAGGGTGGCTCAGGGCTTAAAACTGGAACTTTAAGCTCAACAAGAGAAAACAAGCTTTAGGAAACAGAGTTAGAGTTTAATATATAGATGCTCTATGATGCAGCCATGTGTCATGAGGAAGGCTTAAACATTAAAAGTCTATAATGACAAGAGGAGGAGGAGGTTAGCCAAGCACTGCTAAGCATTATTAAATGAGAGACACAGGTCTTTTACAGTCCATGCACTTTGTGGCAATGTCTGCCAAGGACCATGCTGGGTCCTGCTCTCACATTGTTAGATGTGAAATTCTTGGGGGAAATAATACAGAAATCACAATTTTTTTAATTGTGTACAATCTATGCAATGCCAATTATGTATGACTTTGCAGAGCCCCACAAAGTATAAAATAGCATAGAGAATGTTTGATGATACTAACATCAGTGTAAATAGCATATTTCAGTATTGTAGAGGAGTCCACTTGAACTTCACCATGTAAGAAATATGATAATGGCATTCTCTAGTTGGTTATTAAAAAGACAACTGCTGAAGATATTTAAATATTTCCTGTGGCCTGGTGATATCTACAGAATCCATTTGTCATCTTGTCTTGCTTAATTAAACAAGGCTACCTAAAATAATAGTAATAAAAAAAATAGAATGAAAATGTTGTGGCAGAGGTGCTTGGGAAGATTTTTATAGGAGCTTGTAAAAAGTTCAGTCCAAAACTTATAATTTCTGTTAATTGTACTGCTTTGATAAGCATCTTTGAAATGAGGAAAAGTCTGCGTTGTCTATGTTTAATCTGCATTATCTGTATGTAATTATCTATGTGCATTATATGTGTGTAACTGTTGACATATCTAAGAAAATGTACCTTTTCTCCTTACAACAGGACCATTTTTGCCCTGTCCATTGTCTATACGATTGGGCAGGCAGTCTTGGCTGTGGGCTCTATAAGTGACCTGACAGATCAGGACAAGAATGGTACTCCTGATAATATAGCATTGCACATGTGAGTTGCCTTGTACATGACTTTTTTCCAGACTGGTGAAGGGTGGGACAAATTGCACCTTAAATTTGTGCTACTTGAATTTCAACTGTCTTTTAATCAGTCTCATATGTATGCTTTAAGAAAGAAAGCCAAGTAATTATTTTTCCTTTTCTCTTTTCTCCTTTGTTCCAGTGCTCTGTCCGTGATTGGCCTGGTCCTCATTGCACTTGGTACTGGTGGGATCAAACCTTGTGTGTCAGCATTTGGTGGAGATCAGTTTGATGATGATCAGGTAAGTGTCTTTCAGATTTACAGTTATTCAGGTACTGTAACTAATGTTTGGCTATTACACTCTAATAATATATATATTCAGACATGTGCATTATTGCAGTGTTTCCTGAGTAGCTGAAGAAGGAGCTAAGGTAAGTAATTGCCTTGAACTGTTAAAACAGAGTTGCTGATTGTCCATTCTAGGCTGATCAATGTGGTTCTGGCTAAGCCTTTCTAAATGTCTTTCTGTTTTTACTGTAGGAACAGCAAAGAAGTACCTTCTTCTCTCTCTTTTATTTGTCCATTAATGCTGGAAGTCTCATATCTACTTTGGTCACCCCAAGTCTCAAAGGTAAGACCATGTATTTGTTTATGGTAGTTAAACATCAGAAAAGGACCAGTGTTGGATTGCACACCAGTTAGGTTTAAATTAAACTTCTATTCTCTGACACACTGAAGTTATCTAGCAAATAGTCTTCAGGTTTTCATGTGTGTCATCCAACTTCTCACAGGTGAGTTACTGTCAAAAACAAGCCAGTTTGAGACCTGAATTGCCTTTAGGATCACAAGTACTAAATCTGAAGAGACATGCTAGACCTACCAATGTGTATGCCTAATGTGTCACACACAAATGTGTCACCTCTTCCAATACCCTTAAAACCATCACACTAGTTGTATTGTTTGCTGGGAAGGGAAGGAGGGAGAGAGCCCTCTTCTCTGGAAGTAGAGACTATCCTGAGCTGTGCCCATGCTAAGTACAGAAACATCTGTGCACATAGCAACACATTTATCCACGTGACAAAGTAAATATTTTAAAATATCGTTAAAGAAGTTATTTTTTCTTCTGCTTTTAAAAATAGCATGATCCTAAACAAAAAGCAAACAATCGCTTATCTATATGCATATAGATTTCTGTGGCAGCCATACAGATGGTGCTGTATGGATGTGCTTGCCAGGAGTTTGAGGAAGGCTGCTTTTCTCAAAAGCAAGGAAACAGCATGTGAGTTCTGGAGTAACCCTAAAGTCCTGGACTGAAATTCTGGCCTTTGAATTTCTTGCCTGGAACAGACTGTGTAGAACTGTTTTAGGTTATGCTTAATGCCAATTCTACCATCTCCCAAAAAGGAAGGAGAGATGCATAAGGCACAACATGCAGTTTACTTCTGTGCTGATAGAGTGTAAAAACTACCTTGGAAAAAAAACCTGACAAATTCAGCTGAGGAAGGTGATAGACTTGTCCTGTAAAGGTTTAACCAAAAGGCTAATGCAAGTATATCAAGATATTAATTAGCTGCAAGCCAACGTATTTTTTTTTCAAATTGAACTCTGTAGTTCTTCTCTTAGAAGGAGTATGGTGAAGAATAGAATAATATTGTTTAGTCTTTTATTTTTCACTCTTGGTAGGTTTGTTCACCCTCTGAGCATCTTTTCAGGGTGTGTGCATGAAGTCTATAAAGTCAAATCACTGACTAATGCTGGGGGTGGGAGGAGTCTGGTGTTTGATATTTTTTTCCACAAGCTGCATTTATGTTACTAACATCTTTTGTTTATGAACTTGTCCCAAAACTTTTGTAATTTTGTTCTTTTCCCACTAAGGACATGCATTTGACCTTGCTAGTAGAATTCTTCACTTCTCAGTGATCTGAATCTCTAGATGTAAATTTTCTGTAAGGGGATGCTGAGGCAGGTTAGACTGTTTGTCCTGAAGAAAAGGCTGGGGGGGATTTTATCAGTTATAAATACCTGAAG
>NW_008691971.1:9137-17635 GCF_000695815.1 Acanthisitta chloris
GACTTTTCTGAGTGGTGGTCAGTGTCAGGTCAAGAGGCAATAGGCACAAACTGAAACATAGGAGGTTCCCTCTGAACACCAGGAAACACTGAGGGTGATTGAGCACTGGCACAGGTTGCCCAGGGGGGTTGGGGAGTCTCTATCCTTGGAGATGCTCTAGGACACAGTCTTAGACAACCAGTTCCAGGTAGCCCTGGCTGAGCAGGGTACTTGTAGCAGATGACCTCCCGAAGCCTCTTTCAACCTAAACCATTCTGCGATACATAATTTCCCTTTTCAGTAATGAAAGAGAAGTTGGCTAATGATCATCTACTCTGTGGATGTCTCAGAAATCTGCTGCTCCTTTCCTCCCCCCAGGTTAACAATGAATGCAAAGAACAAAAAAACCCTAAGTAAAACACTAGCAGTGCTGACTGGAGTTTTTATCTAATGTTACTTTGTACTTCAGCTTCGGAGTGTGGCATCCATAGCAAACAGAGGTGCTACCCACTAGCTTTTGGAGTTCCTGCTGTCCTCATGGCTGTTGCCTTGGGTAAGTGCATCTGTTGCCATCTCATTGCCAGAGTGATTAGATGATAATGATTTAAGAATAATGAAAAAGTGATAAAAATCTCCAGTTATCAAGGTCTACCAATATCTGATCATTTCTGCAAGTTTTGAATTAAAACTTTTTCTTGGGTTGTGGGGGGTGTGAATGGGATTAACCTGAAGGTCTTACTTTTACTGAAGAGACTGATTTACTAGGAGGGACTGATGGGACTGAGGAGAGGCATGAATATACCTTTGAATTCTACATATTATGTAAATTACTGTCTGTATATCTTGGACTACTGGGGTGTATAAATAAATCTTTCAAATGTAGCATGAGAACCCTCAGAAAAATGTGTTTTGGAAATTTTCTGTAGTCCAGGATTGTGAACTGTGTAAGGTAATTGTCCCCTGCACTGGAGAAATCCCATACTTGGTGTGTTAGTATTTCTCAAAAACACCTGCATTTATACTAGCTATGCTATGAGTCACTCCCTGAGCCTTACTGCTGCAGCACAAAGACCAAGAAACCAGTGGGTGTCAGGGTGTACCACAGTATCCATAATGGTCCTTGTCCTTCATGGTCCTGAGTGGGAGTCCACCCAGCTACCAGTGACTCCACCTTGCCCGTGCATCCAGCCCAGGCTGGATGGCTGTTCTGGGGTTTGCCTGTGTCCTGCCCCACACGTGGGAGGCTGAGGCTGAGGAATGTGCCTGGGTGTGGGAGCAGAGGACACCTTGTCAAGTCTGCAGTTCAGGCAGAGCCTCAAGTGTCCCTGCATAATGTGAGCTGTAACACTCTGAGCTCCTGAAAAGGAGCCTGTACAGCAAGGCCAGAGCTAAGGTCCCAAGTGGTCCTTGTTTTGACCATCCCTCAATCAAACTAATGTCTCACTCTGAGCACTTACCTCAGTTTCCAGATTTACTTTTTTTTGTCTTAAATAGAAGCAATCTGCTGGCATTGATTAGATTTATTTTACTGTATGATAGCATGTGAATAGGCAATTTAATTGCACCTTAGGAGGCTAATTCCTCTCCGATACCACTCCTTGACTATTAGGGTTTCCATACCAAATTTTTTGCCACTATTTTAGTTTAATCCTGAGTTGCTTTTGGTTTCTGTTTGCATGTTATAGTTGTGTTTATATCTGGAAGCAGAATGTACAAGAAAGTTCAACCTCAAGGAAATATAATGCTTGAAGTTTCCAAATGCATTGGAGTAAGTACTGCTCATTCCCAAAACTTCCCAAAATCCCTGGCAGCATTTCTTAAAACTATTCAGTAAACTTGACTAGATCAGAGATCTGTCATGATATGAGGATAACTTCTGAAGCTTTTTTACTTCTTTTTATTACAAAAGGCTTCTTACCAACACCTCCAGATTTTAGACTGCTTTTTTATTTATGTACATCTTGATTTATATGTGAATTTATACACAAAGGAAACAAAGTAAGATGTCAGTGATAGGTAAAAGCTTATCCCAGCATCTAGGAATCATTCATTCCACATTTGTGCACCTTTATGCAGCTCTCTAGTAGGAGACAAACATGCCCTGACCTGAGTCAAGAGCAGAGCTACTAGTATACTTTATCAGCAAAAATTTATTGCTTATTAAGGGAATGTTATTTACAACACAGAGATTCATTGATCCCTACTATATTAAGGAAGTCAAGAGGTTACACATCAGTGTGAGGCTGCAAGGAACAGAGTGGAATCTGCATGAATAGCACTGCATGTCCCAGTTTTACAGTGCCTCAGCTTAGAGATCAGGGGATTTTTTTTCATTTGTGGGCTTCTTCATTTTCCATGCAGATCTGTCAACTTGTTATAGCCCAGTCCATTGCTTATCTTGTAAGCACTCTCAAAACCATATCTCTATAGGTGACTCTGGCGATTGCTTAGAGTGCTGCTCCCAAGGCCCAGCTCAGCCTTGTGTTTTGTTATTCCATGCAGAAAGTCTTAGGAGTTCTTTGAGATTGTATTTGTGTATACTCAATTTCAAGGTGAGTCATGTCTATGAGATGCAGCTTCTCATAGTGAAATGCACTCTTACAGCCATTTGACTCTGAAAACCTGTGCATATGACACTGTTCTATTTATTGTTGTACATAAGTCTGAGAGAGGCAGGTCTTCTACCTCCTAACAGCAGCCCACTTTGAGAAAGTCTACTCTGAGCTGTTTGGTTCACCTAATCCCAAATGCACACTTCAGTGGATACACAGTGTGAGGCCTTAAATGCACCCACAGGTGCTTGGAGCAGTTAACAGAAGTTAAGTCACCTTTAGCACCTTCTACGCTCTGGAAGCAGGAGCATCATCTGTATTGACAAAACAGGTTATTGCATTGATAAATATTTGTAACACCATTGCACATAATTCTGTCTCTCCTCAGTTTGCCATCAAGAACAGATTCGTGCACCGCAGCAACAAGTTCCCCAAGAGAGAGCACTGGCTAGATTGGGCGAGTGAGAAGTATGATGTAAGTAGTGTATGAGCCTCCTCTGCTGTGACATCCCCTGACCCTCAGTTTGTGTCTGCTCTGATCCATTGCCTCAAGCACTGGGCAAATGGTTTTGGGCCTCTGGATCACTTAGTAGCCAATGACAAAGAAAACACTTTCCCTTGGCAAACAAATACAGAGACTTGTAAGTTTTGGGGCTAGAAAAATCATAAGCATCAACTTTCTCAATTTTTTGTTTCCCTTGGTAAACTGGATTTAAACTACAGTATGCTGTTTTAATGACTGCAGAGGAGAAAAATGGGAACGATGCTGCCTGTCATGGTTAATGCACAGGGCGCAACACTTGTCTTGACTGCAGAATTATACTTTGGAATTTCAGCTTATGTGCATAAACACCACATCCCTCCAGGCTCAGTACAATTGCTTACCGTGGCTCTCAAAAGCCTTGTTATCCCATAGTCTCCAGCCATGTCCCTTGCCTCCTATCCACTCTGCCCTGTTGTCAACAGCAGCACAAACCTTAGTGTGTCACTTTTTTCCTTTTGCCTATATGCTGTGTTCATAAGTGAAATTCCTCAGTTATCTGTTCAAATGCCTCCTTCCTAGAAAAATAGCATGGCAATAAGTGCTAAGTCTCATGCTGCCACCAGTGTACATTCTGAGGGTCCCAGGTGTCTAATACCAGTGTCACCTTTAGCAATCTTTTCCACACCCACAAACAGACCTGGTACTATTTTAACAGAAATCAACAGAGGTACTCACAACGTAAGTTGAGTGTGTGGGTAAACATTACATGTTGTCTTTACCTCTTGCTACGCTGTGAACAGCAGTCTGTAACTCTTTTTTTTTTTTTTTTTTTTTCATTTATCAATTCCTCTTGTGTAATTCTCCTTTGCTGCAGAAACAACTGATTGCTCAGATTAAGATGGTGCTGAAGGTGCTTTTTCTTTACATCCCTCTCCCCATGTTCTGGGCACTTTTTGACCAGCAGGTAAAGTAGAAATTGTTTGGCTTGGCAATTAGAGCTATACAATGTCACACTATGCTCTCTGAGGTCACCAGGCATAAAAGGTGCCTATGGCAGAGTGGAAAAACAAATTCTTTAACCTGGTTTTAATGCAAAAAGGTAGTTACTAGGTCATATTAGTACAGGATGTTGTGCAGCCAGGGCACCTCTGTTTATATGAGCATGTCCAGGACTGATCTAGTGACTGAGGCATCTCCAAATCTTGCATCAGCCCACAACTAGGAATGAAACAATAATTTAAAGATTTTAGTTCTAATGTTTCTTCCATCATCAGTTATGATATAAAACTTAAGGTCCTAGTGTAAATGCTCTGGAGAATCAGGGCTGAAATGATCTGGATGCCAGTTTGCTTAATCACTCACACCTAGTTATAAATACCTTACACCTTCAAGCACAAGTCTAAGCCTCTAATTCCCATTCAATTGGACTGAGTGCTCAAGATTCATGAAACGAAGCTTTCATAGTTGAGCAGTGAAGTATGAATTTAGGAGAATGTCTAAGAAAACCAGGAGTTGAAAGCTTTATCCAAGGCAGATGGTAGAAAGTCTGGTCCAGACTCCCCATGTCCTACTGCTTTAGTCCAGTACCTGTGAGCTGCAGCTATCAGTATGACCTGTTACAATTAGGCAGTTCTGTTATGAAATTCAGAGCTAAATACTCATTACATAAGTAATAACTCATATCTTGGCCAGTGGTACATTGTGGGTGGTTAAAGCCTCTCGTCACATACGCAGTAATGAATGTTTTTGCCTCACCCTGGGCTCAGGCTGAAAGTCAGACCCACTTGACTCAGCTATAAGCAGGTTTTTGGGGCAGAGGGCTCAAGGCAGGTCGTGCCCTGGCTTGGCCACTTGCTGCTGTGCTGTGTGAAGGACAGATGTATGTACCAGATGTGTGGGGTGCTTGGGCAGCACACAGGTGTCTGGGTGGCATTTCTGCACAGAACACAGCAGTGCTGTGCAGCGGATGTTCCTGCCATCTCTCCAGCTAATTTCTGCATCTAAATTATTTTCCACTCTATTTCACAAAACAAGTAAATGAAGTTAAATGGGCCATGAGGATCACTTGGTTCAAATGTTTACATTGCAGAGTAAGAATACCCCCAGCAAGCTAGCATTATTTGTTTTTTTGTTGCATCACACATCTTTCGCAACATTTTTCAGAAGGAACTTTGGATGATTGATTTACTGTAACATCTAATTTTCTCTTCTTTTATTAAGGGGTCAAGATGGACACTGCAAGCCACAGCAATGAATGGAGATTTTGTAGGTTACTTTTTATTGCCTTTTTTTAATTAACAGTTTTCAGATCAGTTTTATTTGTTGTCATAATATTAAAAACTATTTCCTTTTTTTCTTTTTCTTCACCAGGGTGTTCAGATTCAGCCAGAACAAATGCAGGTACGTTAATCTTCTATCTGCGAATTTCAAGTACTTCTGAAATGTTATACATGTGTTGCCCTTCATTAAAAGAAGTACTTCAAAAAATATTTCCTTTTTTTTCTCCTTTTGTGTTTATCGTCAACAGACTGTGAATCCAATCCTGATTGTTATAATGGTCCCAGTTGTAAACTATCTGGTTTATCCTTTACTCCAGAAATGCAATATCGATTTTACGTAAGTTGATGCAATTACCCAACTTCAACAGAGGCTTATTGTAATGGTTTCTTTAAGTGGCTCTTCCAGCCCTAATGTAACAAGAGTGAGTATTCAGCTAAGGGGGAAATAGTAGTGTATTTAAAATGGGTTACTATTGTAAAGAAGTTCAAACATAAAAAAAATATAGAATACTGCTAGTGGTATGCAGAGGCACCACAGGGTAGAGGATGAGAATCTACTTATTAGAGTAACAATATTTTCCAGTTAAGGAGAAAATCTTTTGATTGCAGGAGACATATTCTTTACTGTTCTACGCATCCCCTGTGTGTACCCCCTCTCCCTCCCGAAGAACAGGAACTGGAAATACAACATACATTCTTAGCATGTGTCATGTTTTGGGCTTGAAACTACCTGAGATTCAAGATATTTCCTCTTCAGTGCCAGTGAGGAGTCTGGCTTACTGGATACTTGAGGGTGAAGCTTCAGAGGGCACTACACACTATCTTTAGTATTGGTAGAGAAGGAGCTAGCACTTGCTTGAAGAGACAGAATACAGTTCTTAAAACAATTTTCATAGAGTTAAGACGCAATGCTATTTTTTCATATAGTTATGAAAAACTGTATGTGATGTGTGGCAAACACTGTCATTTGTTTGTGGACACTCAACGTTGGACAAATGATGCCACAAACTATCTACTTTAAACTTGCCCTTACAGCTTAACTGAATGTCAGTAGATGTCTCCTGGGTAAACGTATTTCCCTGGTATTTTTTTGTTCAGTATTATTTAAACATAGAAATATGGACACAAGTTGTAACCTTTTAAAAGGCATGTCTTTGTGTCTCTTCATTGTTTTAAAACTAACAGCTTTATTGGGTTTTCTTTTATTTCTTCCTGCAAAACAGGCTTTTTCAGAAACCTAATAATTACGTTCAGTCAATATCTGAACCCAGCAGATGCAGAATAACAGGTTAAGATGCTGCAGGAAAGATGTATTTCCTGATAGCATAACCAGCTTAGCACAGTGCTTTCTGTAATAAGGTCAGCCCTTCAAATGGTGATCATGTGCTAGTTGTGGCTATTTGAGTTTCCTACTGTGGAAACAAGAAAACCAGCTGGAGCTTTGAGTGAACACCTGTCTTAACTCACATGTGCCTTTTGTCCTTGTACTAGGCCCCTGAAGAAGATCACTGTTGGTATGTTCCTTGCCTCTTTGGCTTTTGTTGCTGCTGCCCTTGTGCAAGTGCAAATAGATGTAAGTTCAGCCACATGCAAGTATTTACTATTAATGTTTAGTTGTTAATACAGAACTAAGTGTGTTTAAGGGGAAAATGAGCCAAGACTCTGAAATTTGGAACCAAGCATTTGAGCACAGAAGTAGAGGTAAGGGAAACCTTCAAGTATATTGCAATACTGTGATTAGCATAAGAAAATTAACTAGCATAAACACCATCCTGCAAAACATCCTGTTGTCACTAATATAAATTATGCATTAAAGGCAACACCAGTCCTTGAACTGAGACTGAAAGCTGAAAACTAGACATTTGCTTGGCCTACTAGGGGGCTGCTTTGTATGTTCTATTGCTTCTGATATTCCACTGGAGGTGAAGTGTGACAGTCTGGCAAGCATCATCACAGCCTGAGCAAAGATGACACCTGTTTAAGGCAGGATTCATCTTGCATAACCTCTCTTGCCCCAAAGGGGGAGGTCCTATGCCTGAACCAGGTGAAGGTTTTGCCTATACCTGGAGCATTGGCAGCACCTCTGGGAGGTGATCCAGTGCATCCCAAGATCTGAATATCTATCTAGAGGTGCCTGCCTGTCTTTGTGCACTATCAGGGCAAGATGCCCAGCTCTTAAGAACCAAGGAATGGTTTGGGTTGGAAGGGACCTTATAGATCATCTAGTTCCAATCCCCCTGCCACAGGCAGGGACACCTTCAACTAGACCAGGTTGCTCAGAGCCCCATCCCACCTGGCCTTGAACACTTACAGGGATGAGGCATCCACAACTTCTCTGGGCAACTTATAGCTTTAGTTAGGAATGAGGAATTGTCTCCTTAATGCCCAAGTCCAGCAGTGATATTAGCTATGTATTCAACTCTGTCTCTTGAAGCTGGAAGTAAAGGGTCTGGCCTATAGCTAGTACAGACACATCCAGGCTGTTTTCCCAAATATCCTGTTCAGAAGGCCAGAGCTGTGCACATGCACACACATACCACACAGCATCGGGAAGAAGCTTCATCAAAACTGGTAACTTCCTAGATTGCTGCATGGCAATCTCCTGCAGGAAGGAAAATATGGACCTGTGTAGGGTTTATTTTTTTGTGTGTGTGACATACCTGAAGAGATTGAAGCAGACAGGAGTATAGGAAGGGAGGAAAGGCTGAGGCAAAACTGAAATAGACACAACTCTTGCAGCTCTTGATGCTCTCCAAGAGTAGAACCTACTTACTGTTAGACCTGGTGGGAAGTGGAGTCTTCTTAAGTTCAATTTCTCTGGGCTGTCACACCAGGCAGTGCCCATACGTGCTTCTCTCCAGTTCAGCAGCATCAGTGTTGGGGGAAAATGAGTCAGAACACAGTTCAAAGAAAATTAAACCCAGGCAGCCATAGGATATGGGAAAAGCTGCAGGATGTGAGATACCACATCTGGCCACGGAGGCATCATTGTGGATGAGACACTTCTTTCCTCAGGCAACTTGTGAGACTAGTAACAAAACCTATTATTAAAGTTGCATCCCTTGGACATTCACAGATTGTAAGGCAAATACTAACCTTCAACATGAAATGATAAAGGTCACAGTAATTACGGTAATTTTTTGCATGTGTCTTAGGGCACTGATTTTACTTTTTTCTGTCCTATAGAAAACTTACCCAGTTTTC